>NW_019416698.1:203968-237376 GCF_000390285.2 Anoplophora glabripennis | reverse complement strand
GTAGAATTGAAAGGTGTAATCAGTTTTTGAATGTTTTTTAATTTAAACAAATTATCAACAATAACTGAAAAATTTATTGTTGCAAGTCATTTTTTACTTTTTTGCATTTTTGAGCATGTTTTTGAACTGTGATTACAAATTTTTTTATTTCACCAAAAAGTATATGTCAAAACGAAAAAAATGATTACCGGCTGAACTCTGTACGATGATTTTTTTAAGTAGAATTTTTATTTGAAAAAAAAGTGTTTCAGGCCGAAAAAAATGAATATCTCAGAAACTTCTTGATATTTTTATCTAAAAAAAATTGAGGTTATTTAAGACAGAGAAAGGTATACTTTCACCGAGTTTCGTCAAAATTAAATTATTTTTGCGGAAATAAGAAATAAAAAACAAAAAATAAGAAAAAAACTGTTTTTCGCATATTTCTCGGAAATTTTGAGGTTATGTTAAAAAGTGACTTCTACAAAAGTTGTAGATTTTTGCATGATCTACAACTTTTGTATTGGATACTTTTTTGTTTGACGTCAACTTTCGCCAGAAATCCCAATGACACAATTTTTTTTTCTTTTATTATAAGCCCCTTTATCATTTCCACTTATAAAGGTCCAGGTAACAATTTTCTCCTCTAAATGAGTTATTTTGATCGGTTTATAATCACAGCGCTAACAATACATAAAAAATAAGAACATAAAGAAAAAGGAAAGTAAATGGGTCGTTCCGCATTAAAGAAATACCCTGTATATTTCCATCTTATATAAGATTAATTTTCGAACTGTTACTAGCTCGGTTAACAGACCTGAACGTCGTTAAATTAAATTCCACGATATTTGTACAACCAGAAGGCTGATTCTTGCCCGTTTTTCCCCATCGCGAAACGTCCGCCAGACCTGCCAATCGATCGTCTCTATCCCATTGTCTTAATTGCGGGTTGTACAACTCCTAACAAAGGCGACTTATGAAAGTTCGCCTAAGCAGAGGATGCATCTCGTGCTCCATCAAGCGAGATCGACCTCACCGGCATTATCGCCTCACGCCGAGGCAAATATTACACGGAGCCGCTCAAATTACGGTGTTCCGCTAGAAAAATCAAAAATAAAGTCGAAAGGGCTCACAATTACTGTGTCAGTCCGAGGCGTGGGTACCTCGACGGGCACGATATCGCGGCAAATTGCGCATCACGATTTCTCCGGGTGATTGACAGTTTCCTTCCGCGAAAGATCTCTTATTGGATAACGCAGCAGATATAATACTACGCCTACTATTAATAGACTCGTTGTTTCGTTGAAATTATGGATAATTGAGCGCTTGTTCGGCAGGGCAAGGAATTTAAAGCATATTTGTTGGCCATATGTCTAGTTTTTGGATGTAATATGCATAATAGTAGAGGAGAAAGTCCGAATATGGGCCCCTATTTTGTTTTTTATAGATTATTAAGAAGTTTTTTGACAAATACACCTAAAAATTGAGACACACTTAGTCCAAGAACTCGTCTTCAATAATGAGCGCAGCAAAGTTCCGAAAAGATAAAAAATACTGAGATATCAGTTAAAATATGAAAATTGAACAATATCTTGTATGAGGGTAGAGTGTATGAAATATGGGCCCCTTTCAAAAATGATGCTTAAATTTACGTTTAACAAAGGAAACTTTATTTTCAAGTAAAAAACTTCATATATGATTATACAAAAGAGTAATGGCAACAACAGAAATTAGAAAGAAAGAAATTTGCAAAAATTATTTGCAAAAGTCGCAAATGTAATTTTTTTTGTTATTTGCGCCATCCATAGCCTTTATCATGTCTTCGGAGTTCCATTGTTTCCTTAAATTCTTTGGTAAAAACTTTGGTTTGTTACGTGGCATGGGGAAAAAGAACTGAATTCAAAATTAGGGGAGAATATAGGCCCTGGCCCATATTCGTACCCACAAAAGGTCCATATTACCAGCATTGCACGTCATTCAACAATAGATATCTATTATTTGTAGAGTTTAAGTGAATCAAAATATTTTCTGAACAAAACAAACTTTGATCTATTTACAAAATATCTAAGTGAATATACAAACATACCTTTTCACTAAAAATCGTATAAAATATAATAACAACTTACCTTCAGATAGGAATAGCCATGGGGCCCATATTAAGTACAAGGCCCATATTCGGACCTTCTCCTCTATTATTTTTTTAACATTAAATTACATATTATATTTTAAAACAGGTAAGTACCTAAGTTATTCTCATTAAAATAAACTTTATATACATAAAAAATATGTCATGAAATATGTCCTGAATTTTTTTACATAAAAATATTGTTTTTTAAGAAAATTGTGTATTGTTAATAATTATTTATCGAAAAAATGCAAAAAAAAAATTTTTACAAAATAATATGTAACAAATTAATAACTAATTATTGCAAAATTGATCGTGCAATTGTTATTATTTTCATGCGCTACCCCAGATTAAAAAAAAAACGTTAACATTGATCCACAATTACCAGACATATCGCAAAATTTTCGGGCAGTTGAGATTTAAAGTCTTGGAAGGTTTCTGTCTTATTTCCCCCACCACATTCCAGGTGTAAAAATATATTCGAGGACGTTTTTAAGGGTTTTTATAAAATTACTATAAGATGCATTTTTCGATATGTTTAACCGTTATTATGAAGTTTAAGGGTTGACTGATTTATTCCCGAAATTTTAAGTCTTAATGTTTATAAGTAAAAGAGNGGTAAAAACTTTGGTTTGTTACGTGGCATGGTCAACCTGGAAAAAGAACTGAATTCAAAATTAGGGGAGAATATAGGCCCTGGCCCATATTCGGACCCACAAAAGGTCCATATTACCAGCATTACATGTCATTCAACAATTATTTGTAGAGTTTAAGTGAATCAAAATATTTTCTGAACAAAACAAACTTTGATCTATTTACAAAATATCTAAGTGAATATACAAACATACCTTTTCACTGAAAATCGTATAAAATATAATAACAACTTACATTCAGATAGGAATAGCCATGGGGCCCATATTAAGTACAAGGCCCATATTCGGACCTTCTCCTCTATTATTTTTTTAACATTAAATTACATATTATATTTTAAAACAGGTAAGTACCTAAGTTATTCTCATTAAAATAAACTTTATATACATAAAAAATATGTCATGAAATATGTCCTGAATTTTTTTACATAAAAATATTGTTTTTTAAGAAAATTGTGTATTGTTAATAATTATTTATCGAAAAAATGCAAAAAAAAAATTTTTACAAAATAATATGTAACAAATTAATAACTAATTATTGCAAAATTGATCGTGCAATTGTTATTATTTTCATGCGCTACCCCAGATTAAAAAAAAAACGTTAACATTGATCCACAATTACCAGACATATCGCAAAATTTTCGGGCAGTTGAGATTTAAAGTCTTGGAAGGTTTCTGTCTTATTTCCCCCACCACATTCCAGGTGTAAAAATATATTCGAGGACGTTTTTAAGGGTTTTTATAAAATTACTATAAGATGCATTTTTCGATATGTTTAACCGTTATTATGAAGTTTAAGGGTTGACTGATTTATTCCCGAAATTTTAAGTCTTAATGTTTATAAGTAAAAGAGTTATGAATTTAAAAAAAAAACGCTATCTCGACTAAAAATAGTCCTAGAACATTTTTTTTTTAAATTCGTGAAAAATTACCAGGATTACGAATATCAGAGCGGCTTTAAAAAATATTCATTCTTCGCAAAGTTATTAACGAAAAACTTTGTAAACAAATTACACTATTTGTTTATACGCCGTTTTGAGGGGGTTAGCCTATGAAATTACAATTTCCAATTGCATATCTTGAAAATATAAGTCAAGACTAAACAAATGAGCCCTCATAAGGCCCTTTATTATAACGCTAACAACCGCGTTTTTTGCAATTGAAAAAATAAATACTTTTTTACGAAATTTTCAGGGTTTTTTAAGCGTAACAAAATACAATTTTTACTGCAGTTTAGAGACGATTTATGCTCTTTTCTTCTATTTATAGCAAATTTAAATTTCGCCGGTTTTTTGCAATTATTTGAACAAATTGTTAATGGATTTTAATTTAGCTGGTCTCAAATGAAGCGTTTTTTGAAAACTTATAGATAAGTATAAACCAAAGCAAAAACTCCTGTTGGACAGCGCTTTTTAATACAGCTAAAAAACTCCATTTTTGGTAAATTTTACGTTATAATCATTGTTTAAACAATGATCTTGTTGTTTTAAACCGATATTTTTTGGGAAATATTATTTCTTTTTGCCTAAACTAACGATTAAACCAAGTTTCAATCTGAAACGGATTATCTTTTGATTTACATGTACCTATTACAAATATCATTTACTGGGCTATTAGGAGAAGGCCATTTTCATCAAGTGTTGTGATTTTTGTTATTTATTTGCTTAGTTTTCAAGTATTTTTTTATCATGTTGCTTGCCACTTTCTTTTATGTTTTCCATCATAAAACGCCATTTATCTTGAAAACTGTTCGCGTTAGAGCTTATATAATGAATACCTTTTTTGTGTAGAAATTGTTGGCAGTTTAAAATATGCTTTCGGATGACCCATTTTCCCAGAGTTGTAAAAATTAGAGGCAAATGAACCTCACGCAATCATTAAATCCCTGCTATACTGTCAAATCAATGAAAATTGAATTAGCTCTCAAAAGTTGCTAATGTTAATGATAATACCTGTACAAAATGTGAGTTCTGTATCTTCTGAGATAGGTATTGTCAAAAATCTAAAAAAAAAAAATTTTTACCCCCATTTATCTCGTTTTCTAATACTTTTTTGCTTCTAGTATCGTGTACTTACAGCTGTTTCAATTTGAGTTATTAATTTCAAATTTTTATTTACTCTCTAGGGAATATGTAACATTTCCTGCATTATTATTTAATGTTATTTTCCCTTCATTTAGCTACGTCGTATCTTATGACAATGGAAAAATATAAATATGTGAAAAAAGTATATTCTTTCTCAGTAAACTTTCACATTAGTTTCGCTAATTTGTAAATTTTAAAAAGTAAAGTTTAAAATTACACGTTTTATGTATTTTTTTTGTATAAGGTAATTTTTGTGAAGGCAACTCCAATATGTTTAGGAGTTACACTAGATGACATGTGCTAATCTGCTTTTTTCATTAGAACAACTAATAAATCAATCTGCAACTAATAAATTTGTGAGAAAAAATTTCTTAGCTATCTACAAAATCCCTCCGCATAATAAAATATACTCACAACTAACATAATTCTGCCTAAGCTTTGGAATAAAATCTTAAGAATAAAATCATTAATCCTCAGCCTCATATCGCGACATCTGATTTATCTCTACGGAGAGGTATAAAATACAGACCTGAGCCGTTTCGCACCCCCCACCCCACTTCTTAAATGAAATTGTTAATTTATGCACGGAATATTATTCAGTTACTTTGCATAAATACGCAGTAAAGGGGCTCTTTGTAACTTATACACATTCTGAGACTCCTGCCATAGGCCTTGCTGCTCGCATTAAGATAAGTAATATAGGTAACTAGATAATTATACCCCTGCCTCTAAATAAAGCAAGGCTCTTCTTTGATGGTGTGCCTTGAAAGAGATATTTAGATATCCAGTTTAATATACCATAATATTTCGTTTATTTTCATTCTATGAACTATGCATTTTGTATTATTAACTCTAGTTCCCTTCTGTAACGTAGTTCAAGAAGTCATAAATCGAAACCAGAGCGAAATTTTTATAAAAGATAAGACTAATTATTTCAATATGAGTATACTTTATTTGGTATGGTGTTCAACATACAACAACAGCAAAATTAATGGAATAAAAATTTAACATAAGTTAGGATGAATAATAGGTACAGAAAAAAGGAAACTGTAATAAAACGTTGAGAAACCTGAAGGCTGAAACCAAATTCACAAAATTAAAATACACTACAGTCTAATCTCATTTTTAGCAGTCAACACAAAGAGAAGTACGAGCCGTTTGTAAATTCTTGGTATAAAATTGTGTGTACCGCATTCTCCCAGAGCAGTCGATACTGCACAGTTTTAGGATATTCTTCTGCTGCAGCAAATTCTATACTTTCATTGGTGTTTGGTGTGTGACGTCAATTGGGTTGCGTTTATTCGGTTCCGGACAATTCTGTTTGCACAGGCAAATATGCATACGCGCGAGAGAAGTCCGGGATAGTCCAGTTGATGTATTGGTTGATCCACTGATAATACCCCTTGGAGATGACAGCAGCTCTAGTGATGAAGACGACAGTTCTAGTGATGACAGTGATAGTAATAGAGCTAGTGACCAGTAATGTATATGTGCATAGTGTAGTGTATAGTACAATAAGTATTGATCTGTGACCATTATAGTGAAGTAATAGTAGGCAGTGTGTATACTGTATACAGGGTAGCCCATCGAAAACGTACCGCAAGGCATTACAGGGTAGTAATGAACTTTTCGGCAAAATCCAAAAACAGTTAAAGTTTGCTTCTGAGGGGGACAACTTTTGGCGCAAAAACATAGCAAAATCTTCAACCCCCTAAGTGGGGGTGCCATCCCCCAAATTTTTTTAAATGGGANTATAATTAATAAATTAGAATAACACAACAAACATTATTCCAGAACGCAGGAGTTTTAATTTTTAACAAGGAATTGGAGAAAAAATTTCACTGAACTGCTTTGTCAGAATTTTCCAAAAATTTCCAACATAGCATACAATAACCATAAATTCCTTATCAAAAAAATTAAATTGGCCCATCATTAGGTAAGTTTATTAAAGATTTTATTAATATTCTGAAGTTAATTTAAAAAATAAGAGAAAAACAAGTATTAGTAATAGGAACCGCGTAAAAACATGAAATTCTAGAATAAAAAGACTTTGGATAAATAGTTGGAAGAGTTTTATTTGAGTAGAAAAACGCTTAACTAAAAAAATTGAGAGTTCAGTCGTAAGAAGAACCTTCAACCACTGCATTAACGTGGATTTTCAATGATAGTGCCAATCGTGCCATGTTGGTTGCCTATGCTCGACGATCACGTGATTTGTAATCATTTATAAAGACTGTATTAATATTGTAATAATGATTTTATATATGAAAAACTGTAACATTCAAGTTTTGTAAACAGTGGATGTTAAAACAAATTATTATTAACTCATAAAATTGGCGCCCAACGTGGGGCCAGTCAACTGAAAAACCGTAAGCCAGAACAAAACTCTAACCGTTGTTCCAAACGATATAATTAATAAAAGTTCCCTGCACAGTAATTTAAAAAATAAAAACCCCGCATCGATTGACCGCCTTTACCGACCTATCAATAATTGTCGTGGATAAAAGGGCGCCGGGAGAGGCGAAGGAGGATCGAGAAATCCGGCACCGGGATGACCCCCTAAACCGGGGCAAGCCGGAGGTATTGCAGTAATACGGCAAGTCTTAGAAAATATTGATTGCCGGCTCAAAAGTCCATTACATCGGGCCAAACACACGGATGCGAGCCCATTAATTAACGGTTAATTGAATTAATTACTCTCATTATTTCACATCGGGCATTGTATGGGTCGCATCGCAAGACACGGCTAAGCTCTGATTGAGACAAACGGCCCCCGGGGTCATTCCGCCAAATTGGTTTTTATTCCTGACGTTATCTAAACCGCCACTGTCAAGGTGGCCCCTGCCTCTCTGGCTCTCCGGCTCTTCCGATGTCCTGCACATTTAATGAAGACACTCGAAACGAACTCGAGACCCGACCTCTGTACTTTCAATATACCTAATTAGATAATGCCGGAATGTACTCCGATTTCTGTGGATTGTCGGGTCGTTGCGTGTGAGAAGGGAAGGCGTGTTATTATTCCAGGGCGTAGAGAACCACGTTCCTAGATACTTTTAGTGCGTTTTTAATCCGTAGTGAACGACAACGAATAAACAGGGCATTTTAAATGTTAGCAACAAAAGTATTATTTATTTGTTAATAAAAAGAAATGTATAACGGTAATAATGGTTAGGTTATTACAATTATTGTTAACGTATTCAGTGTATTTTATAATTGAATATGAGTTTTTAGTATTATGTTCAATTAATTATCCAGTTTGTAGTACGTATATTGTGTGACTTACTGTTTTTCGAGGAGTATATGGTACCTACCTATTTAAAGTGACAGTACTGCTAAAAAAACACTCACTCATCCTTCCATCATAGCACTTTGTTAATTAAGTTGGGATCCGCTGAACTTTGATTGTGAAACCTATTGCAAAATTCAAGAAGACTGGGGAAATGAGCTGTTTCGCTTCAACGTTCGAACGCACTATAATTCGCTGAGGGTTCCCTGTTGCCAAATAGGGCGCTAAATTAAAAGATAATTTGCTTATTTTTAAAAAGTTGAGTAAACATTTGTTTTGTAGATTTTCAAAAATTAATGACATAACTTAAGCACCATGTATAAATAAATACATTTTTTCAGGATGTTTAAGAAAATAAATTTTTGATCTAAATATTTTGAGAAAGGCAAAAAATTTATTTAGAATTTTACAGTGTGATTATTGCAGTTAATATTTTGTAAAATTCTTAAAAGTAGGTACTTTTATTCAAAGGTAAGAAGACAATAGTAGAGAATACAAAACAATATACAGGGTGATTCATAACTTATTCAAAAAAAAATTGGGAATAGATGAATAGATGTCATGAAAAGTCGAGTCAATATAGTAAAAAAAAACTGTGAAATCCTTATAGTTTCCGAGAAAACCGTTATTAAAGTTGTATTATTTACAACCTTTACATCACTGGTTTTACAGTAGACTAGTTTTCAGTGCTGATTTTTAAATCACTTTCGAACTGCCTTTTTTGACATTTATTTTACAAAATTGTATTTGTAGGAGTTCCCTATAATTCAATTTTTTTTTTTTTTTGATAAATTCTGAATCACCCTCTACATTCGCATTCGGTGAATAATGCAAATAACGTTTTATATTTTTAAAAGCGTTTATTCATCAATAACTTCACTGTCGCTATCGTGGACTACACAAAATAAATCATATTAACTTAAGATTGATATAATATTTCCACTAGCTGCCTATATAGGCACATTTCATAGATGTCATTGTAAATTGCATCTTGTTAAAATCATCAACCTCCACAATTTGTTTTTCCGTCGACATTTTTTTTTGTGGACTTCTAGGTACTTCCCTAGGTGTTATGTGCAGCTACAACATTATTGACTATTGAGACACTCGGATGTAAAACCTCTGCAGCTCTCTGAAACAAAAAAAAAATTAACAGAACATAAGATTCTCAATTTCATCAGACCTAACAATTTTAGCATAAAATTTAAATAATGGTAATTTGTATTTAAAATACAATTGACGAGATTGGATACAAAACAGGAATTTAGGATAATTCTTTCAGCTGCACTTAACCACTAAATGCAAACTTATCATAAATAGATCTTAAGTTGCGATGCAACTCACAACACACGGTGTGACGTCACAGTTCTTGCGCGGGAATAACCTGCGTTTTGAGTACTGGTATAATGACCAAAACTTTTATAAATACAAATAATGAATAAAGTTAATGATTTGCAGATATTTTTATTTTTGTCTTCAGAATACTATCATTGTATGTATTTATAAAAATGTGCAAATTGCCTATTTCTTATTGAAAAATATACACGTATCAATAATTTTTGCTAAGATTTTATGCAAACACATTGTGGATGATATATTTATGATGAAATGCTTGTTTTCTCAGTGTAGGAACTTGAAAATTATCATTGTTTAGTACAAATTAGACCTTATTTTATACCTGTTTTGTACAAATTATTGAACTTTATGAATTTCATTTTTTTACTCTGTAAATTAACAATATTTTTGTAAAGATACACATTTTGTATTGACCAAAATGTATATTTAAATGGTACCAATTCAATTCATGCCACTTTTAGACTTTGAACGTTATGCGCAATGCGAGTACGCGTGTCCGTCCGTTACCCGCGTCTGCTGCCGAGTTCCTTAAATCAAATGGACTCAATTAAATGGAAAAAGCGCCTTTAAAGCCGTCCGAGCGTTTTTCGGCGTGTCTTCGGTTTTTGCGTGGCCTGCTGCCAGGGCCCCTGGCAACCCCGATCGCTTTTTTCTGGGGTGTAATGAGGACGGGTGGCGCGACCGTACCTGTTGCAGTCTTGCCAACCACCGGATGTTTATCGTCGCCATCAGTGTCGAGTTAACTTGAGCATACATTCGGCTCACCCCGCAAGGTCTCCTAGTACGCCACATTCGTTGCTTTAATTGAGATTTTAGGCTGGTCTGTCGATTTTTACGAAATCGGATTCGTAAATTTGTATAAACTTAAACATTAAAAATGTATATTCTGCTAATTAATAACTGTATTATTACTGCTACTACTCTAAGGATAAATAGTCCAGTCACTGAAGCGTTTTGGCTCACAATTTTTTCGGATGGAATGGATTGACATGAAATTTGAACTTTGAAACAAAAGTTATATAGTGCCGATGTGTGCTTTTACCCTAGGGGTGGATGTCACCTCTTCTGGAGGGTGGGAATTTTTTTATTAAAAATAACCCCATGATTTGATAGAGGGATAAATTCTAAGCAAAAAATCCTCTATAAGAATTTTTTGAACAGTCAATACTTTTTGAGTTATTTGCGCCTAAACGTGTTCGTTTTTAGCCCAAAAAATGCATGTTTTTGAGCCATTCTTCGCGAATATCTCAAAAGCTACAAGTTTTATCAAAAAAATTATCATAAGCAAAAATGAAGGTAATTAAGATTTTGCTTTTTTTATTTTTGTAGGTGGTATAGAACCCGAATGACTGCCAGAAGTTGAAGTCAATTTCGAAGATAGCTATAATCGAAATGTTCAATGCATATGCATAATATTACAAATAAATCAATCAATTTTGTTGTTAATCGGTTTGGAATACAAAAAAGTGTGTAAAGAAACAAAAAGTGAACATAATACAATAGTGCATATGATGACCTATTTTATTTGTAATATTATACAGGGTGATATATATATTTTTAGGCAAATAATGATCGATGATACCTACATCTCCGCCAGTGGTAAGTTTCTAAAGCTGGGAATTTTTTGTTTCATACCTACTGACATACTAAATATGCACACCGAATTTGGTTAAATTATCTCAGACCGTGTAGAAAATAAAAATTAAAAACTGATTTTTTTTTAATTTTTGACACGCTGTAGCTAGACAATGGATGTCCTAAGACCCCACATTTATGTAATAAATAACCCTTATTTTTGGCTACAGGATACGCCCCTAGATTTTTAACTTCTACTTAAGAAAAACCCTGTATACATCATTAAATACTTTTCATTTCGTGCGAATCATTCACGGTTTAATTTTGTTGCTATTTTATGTTTTTTAGATTAATCTAAGGTAACCTGCCATTCGACCTTAACCTTATGTTTAAGGGTCAAACCAAGGTAAACTTGAAAATATTAAATGGAACACCTATTTTTTATGTCATCAATTGAGAGAAACGATTTTCTAAAAATTTTCTGGCCAAGAAAAAATTTCGTTAGTCGAAAATTTCACACCAAAATTGTGAATAAAATTAAAAATGAAACCTGACATTTTGAAGTAGAATCATTGAAATTAAAATGTAGCAAAGCTTTGCCAGCTGTTGATTTATTGTTGCTCTCACGTTGATTTTATTAAGTTAATTGTTTAGTGACGTGAACTTTTGTGGATATTGGTGTGTTGTAGTGCTTTAAAATGTCTTGTTTCGATAAAATATATTTATCTCTTCTTACTATGTACTACTTTTCTTCTACTATGAAATTTTAGCGTGTTTATTAAATTATATTATTTTCACTCTCATTGATATCACAGACCCACAAAAAAAAAGTTGAAAATACCAGACTAGACCCCCCTATCCTTAAGTATTTTGACGAACTGAAACCGAATCCGGAGTCAAAATTGCTCCATCACCCTCCAGTTTTTTTTTTAAATCGCGAAAAACTACCCGAAAAACACGAAAAATCTTCAAATTCTGGCTTGAGCACGGGTCCGAAGGTAGAGATAAACGTGAGAACCAGCACAATAAGACTATTTTATTTGTATTTTGACGAGCTAAAACCGAATCCGGAGCCAAAATTGCTCCATCACCATCCAGTTTTTTTTAAATCGCGAAAAACTACCCAAAAAACACGAAATATCTTCAAATTCTGGCTTGAGCACGGGTCCGAACGTTGAGATAAACGTGAGAACCAGCACAATAAGACTATTTTATATGTATTTTGATGAGCTAAAACCGAATCCCCAGATACAATCCCTGTTTAGAAAATTCAAATTTACCAAAAATGTAGCATAAGTCATCTTTATTTAAGACATTAAGGAGATGGAACGCCGGTACCAAGGACGATGGGATGTTAATATGATGACAGATTTTTGTTGGATGCTTAAAAGGGAATCCGAGCCTGATAGCAGAAAAAGAAAAAGGTATCTACTACACTATGATAAAAAAAAAGAGAGAATGTTAAGATCCGAGACAATAACATGCGATTTTCCGTATTTTTGGGATGATTTTCGCGATTTAAAAAAAAAACTGTAGGGTGATGGAGCAATTTTGGCCCCGGATTCGGTTTTAGCTTGTCAAAATACATATAAAATAGTCTTATTGTGCTTGTTCCCACGTTTATCAAGCGAGAATTTGAAGATTTTCCGTGTTTTTGGGATGATTTTTGCGATTTAAAAAAAAAATTGGAGGGTGATGGAGCAATTTTGGCTCCGGATTCGGTTTTAGCTCGTCAAAATACATAAGGATAGGTGGGTCTAGTCTCTGGTATTTTCAACTTTTTTTTGTGGGTCTGTGTATTTATTCCAGCAAAATGTATAATGAAAAATGTGTGTTTTTCTAAGTGTTTCTTTTGCGAGTGTCTTAAATTCTCCAATTTTTTCCAATTTTTTCAGTTCTTTGCTCCAAAAAGAAAACTAAGATTTTTCCAATTTTTTCCCGAATAGTTAAATCTCTAGATCTGACAATAAGAACAAGTATCAGCAATATTCAAATTTCAACTGAAAATTTTGACAGCAGTTAATTGATGAAGTACGTCCAATAATGGCGTTGTACAATTCTCAGCGATCATCCATCAACCCTACCCCATTCGCTTATGAAAAAACCATTTACGTTATTTCATTTCCGTTTGAGGGGTACAAATGACGGAGGCGATTGTCTTCGCGCACGGAGTGCGACTCTAAATCGGCCGATATTGTGCAGGTAACCCTCTGAAGTGCAGCAGGAGAGCGACAGGCCCATTCACTCAGGCAGGATACAAATCGCCTACACCGATTCGTACTCCGCGAATCAAACCCCATAGATGACTAATGGGGCCCGGCGTCGCCGCCACCGCCGCCTCATAACCCACCGCCGTAGTGGATATCTATGTAAATCCGAATGAAATTTATGGCCCTTATTGTGGCGAAAGTGTTGAGGCGTTATTAATTTTCCTGGATTCCTGCGACTCCTGTTGCCGGTTTCGGGACGATTATTCATGAGGAATATAAAATGTGTTCCACCCTTGAGACTTCCGATTTTCCACGAGGAAATAAATACTAAAATAGCAACAATAAGGCAAATACGATTGGCACAGGAGAAAACATGCGTGCATGGAAAAAAATTATAGGTACCTATTAAAAATATTGTAATTTATGTAGTAAATAAGACTATATAAAATCCGTATCACACATTACCAACAAAATGTATCAAATAAATAATCAGATAATATCAATATTTCATAGTTCTACCTAAATTTATATACAGGATGTTCCAGAAGGATTGGAACTTATCTATAATTCTCAGCCGACTTTGGATTTGACATTGGTCTTAGGTTTTAAGATCAAATCAAGGTCAATTTGAAAATATTAGACGAAAAATCTTGTTTTTTATATGCCAGCAATCGATAAAGTGTCAAAGAGTGACCGCAAAAAACCTGTGATTTTCGCCCGTTTTTTCACAATTCGCAGAGAATTTTAAAAAATTTTTTAAAATATGTTTTTGGTCGCAATTTACTTGTCGTAATAAACTGAAATGAGCATAGCTTTTAGTATTTTGAAAATTTTAAAAATCACCCCTACTTAGGGTTGAAAATATGCCAAGAATGAAGAATTTGATTATTACCAATTGATATAAAAACTATTAGCATGTCTTAATATATTTTTTTTTTAATTTTTACAATTATTTCTGATATTCTCTATTTTTGGGGATGATTCCACCCCCTGAGCGCGCTTAAGGGTGGATTTTCTAATTCAACATGCTTATTTCAGTCATGAGAATAAATCTTTCTTTGTATCAAGAATAATTCGATAGAAAAATTCACATGCTAATAGTTTTTATATTTATTGGTAATATTCAATTCTTCATTTTGCACGTCTTTTCAACCCCTAAATAAGGGTGATTTTTGAAAATTTTCAGAAAACTAAGCTCATGCTCATCTTAATTTTCTATGACGAGTAATTTGAGACCAAAAACATATTTTTATCTATTTTCTTTAGTTCTCTGCGAATTGTGAAAAAACGGGCGATTTTTGCGGTCACTCTTTTGCGTCCAAATCCTCCAAAGGAGTCAGAAATTTGTCCCTGTAGTCCTTGCAAGTCATTGGGGGTCAATTCACTTTCCTGTGAAAAACTCTACAAAAATATTTCAAGTAAAATTTATACGATTTTAAATGACAAAGTAGATGGTGACCTTGAGTTTGACCTAAAAGCTGATTAGATATCAACCTCCAGAATGGTCAATCATCAAATTTTAATTATCAACGTAACAATATGTTAAATTTCAAATTTGTTGTGTGTTATATTAAGTTCTATTACTTTTCATCCATTGTTTTTTGGAAAAATGAGTTTGACCTTCAAAACTATCCTGGAAAAAATCTTGGGTCTGATTCCGACATGTCCGGATGTTAATGAACTTATGTCAAATATTTTTGCCACTTGTGCGTTATATCAAAATAAGGATACGGATTTGTGTTGAGTAAAATGTAATTTTAAAATCTTACCTCAACATTACAAGAAGCTACGTTTTGAGAACTACTGATTTTCATAGAAGATGTTCGATGTACCCATAATTTGCTTATACACAAGCTTCAGCGCGATGTACTCTCGAAAAACAGCACAGCAATCACTACAACAATGTATCACAAACTGACTTTCGAATACAGTCCGGCTTCATAAGAAACCTACAAACTCGTAAAAAGTGTTACAGAATTTTTTGTAAGTAGTCGCCGTGATAAAATACATGTATTTTAGCAGTTCCAAAACAGTTTTAAACACATTTTTAATTAGCTTTGGTCTCTATGACCTTAAACTTCCGATACAAGTTCATGACATCAGTTAACTCGGTTTTTGCTCATTTTTTACCCCTTTCAATTTTTGACATAAGTTCATTAACACCCTGTATACCAAGAAAAACACTTGCATATATAACAGATCTAATGCTAACTATTCCAATATGAATAACAAATATTATAATATTGAGGGAAAGGATGTAAGGCATCTATTTAGCGAATTTTTTTTTGATCTGTACCATCTGACTTACGTAAAAGTGCAATAAGATGCATGTATGTACTTACTGATTTTTTTAATTGACAAAACAGTTCTTAACACTGAATAATACGTTCATAGAGAGGACGTTTTTCTTTGGATAGATAATAATCAAAATACATCAATAAAACAAGAAAAAGGGGAACCTACAACATTTTCAACATTTGCCTTTATTTCAGAGAATAAACTATTACTATCTAAATCACCCATTTTACTAAATGACCAAAGAATATTCACTAAGTCAATAATAAGCAAATACAGAGACGCTATTTTGACTCTTTAGAAATATTCTTTGATCAACAATTGGATCGTTGTCGACGAAACAAAGAATCGGTTTACTATTTACCAATTATGAGAAATTAAATAAAAAATATAGTGTCATCGTATTGCAAGTGCTCAAATTAAAATTTTTAAAGTTATTATTTGGTACCAGCAAGGAAACTTATAGGAAGTATCAGAATAATCGTTTTATGATAACATCATATAAATATTTATAATGTTCAATTAAAGAAAGTACAACGGAGATCTTTAAAGACCATTGATTTTATTAGTTATGGATTATGGATTATGGTGCATATCAAGATTTATTGTTTTCTTGTTTTAATTTTAATAGTCTCTTTCGTAGGCGAATTATGTTTTCAATTATATTCCTTTTTAAAATCATAAATAAAACTTTAAATGCAGAGTCGTTAGTCTCAATGATTTTATATTGTGTTCCTAGACTTAATTTTAGATTTCACTCTGCTTTACAATTGCCCACACCTCGTACTAATTTACTAATAGCATCTCTCCTATATCAAATGATTTTCAATTATCAGAAGTATGAAGATCGGTTAGATATATTTTTTTATTCCATGAATGACATAAAAAATTGTTTGTCTTGTAAATGTAATCCTTATCTTGTATATATTAGTTAGCTTATTTGTTTTATTTCTCTGTCATATTGTTTATATTTAAGTTCTTTTGTCTGGATTTTATATTTTATATTTTGATTGCTCTATTTTACGTAGTAGGTACCTACTTATATTTTTATATTTCATGTTAGTTTGTCTTTTTCTTTTAAATTTAGATAAGGTTTTCTGTTTTACCTTATCCTGTAATTGGGACTTTGTCCCGTTGGATATTGTAATTTCTAAATAAATAAATAATTTGACTGGCTATAAATCAGAGGTATAAAATTTTTATATTTAAATTTAATTTCAATTTTTAACATCCATTTAAAAATTTATTTATACAGGGCGATTATATTAAATGATGGTTTTAATGGAAAAAAGTTACAGAATATGGAAATAATTTTAACAACCCTTTAAACTTTATTGGAATTGTTACAGAACACGCCGGCAATAACGACATAAAGTAATAATGCGAAAAAACACACAATAAATTTTCACATGGCCGTAATTGGTTAATAAATAAAGCGCCTGAACCTAAGTGCCTTCCACCCCGATATCAACCACCTAGCCGAGAAATGAAAACTGGCCCGAAGATAAAGGATCCTATCGGAAATTGTTCAGGTCCCTGTAAGGACAATGGCCATTGATGGAGTTTTCCGGGCGGAAGAGCAAAGGAGGGCAAGTAGCCGGCATAACTGGCGGCGGGTTGGAAATTTCAGCGGCATCCCGGGGGGCGGGTGGGACGTAGGGGGGCGGCCGTACCTCTCAATATCACCGCGAGGTGGAGGAGTTTTATCACGATTGGGTAAAACATTTTTATCCCTCTCTGTTTATTTTATTGCATTTCGCCCTAGGTTTGGCGAGGCCATAACTCAGAGGCGTAGGCGAAGGAAACCAGAAAGAGACGTTAGTAAAATATTTAGAAAATTCCGCAAATATACAATGGAGAAAAAGTATATTTTTAATTACGCCCCGCTCTAATCAGCACTGTCTATTTTTTGAAGCTTCATACCATCCTTCAGCTTTGCAATTAAAGTGAGAATACAGAAACAACAGGAAACCAATATAGAGAAATTCGACAAGACATAAAATCGTAAATTGGATAGTGAGACTATAAAAATATAAATTTTTATGAGTAAAATGCACTAGAAGTGGAACTGTTACCTACATCATTTGATATTTTTGTGCCTATAAAATGTACAGGGTGATACACCACAAGGTAGGAAAAATGTGTAAAATTAAAACAAAATTTAATAAAAATTACGAAAATTATAACCGAGCGTTGGGTTACAGTAATATAGGTTTAACAAGTATTTTTTAAATGGAAATGTCTGTATGCTGTTGCGCAGAAACCTTTCTTGTGATTACAATAATCTCAAACAAAGACCTGAATCTCTAAGAACTAACAGTAGCTTTCTTCATAACATATTACAAAATACCTTTATAAAGCTTATATCTCGAAAGACTTAGATCAAAATCGATCCTAAAGACTTAATGAAAAAATTTTGTTAAAGCGCCGTTCTGTAATGGGCTTTTCTGATTCACTTTTGCAATTATTTAAATCATATTCTACAAATAAAGACCAGTATAATCTACAGGGTGTTAGAAGTTTGTCTGCCTTAATTTTAACAGACGATAGAATACATGAAAATAAACAAAAAATCCTTATATGACATGGGTCCTGAATTCAACCATTTCCGGGAAAAATATTATCAAAATCTCCAACTTCGATTAATTAAGGAATATTGACATAAATGCGTGCATAGAATACCATAAAATACAATGTAACTTTTTTTAACGTATTTATGCCTAATTCTAAAAAATAATTAATTAGCGTCGTAATAAATTTAAAATTCGATGAAATTCATATCGAGCAATGTGACAACGGCGCGGCGGACAACACGAGGTACTAAGCTGTCCAGCAATACCCAATTCAGTTGGTATCTGGAATTGGACAGTGCCTGAGTGTTTTTTGTGTACCACTATTTCCTTTTCTTGAGGTGTTTTCCAGCGAGTGCGCGAAAATTGGATTCGAAGGTGTCGCGCGTGCATCGAAAATGGTGGTGAACATTTTGAGCGTATGTTGTAGTTTGTTTTGTACTTGTGCGTTTAAAAATTACTGAATTTTGCTTTTGGTAAGTACCTAAATTATTTTTACTACGTATGATTATTTGGACGACGTGAACCTTTGGCTACTTTAATTACATATTTTTCAATTACGCAATTTGATTAAAAATTAAGTTCCTGTTTTAAGAGATTCATAATTACTAAAATTCGAGATAAAATTTAAGCACTCTTCGTAGTCCAAAATCGATACATTTTATTTTATTTATTTAATAACTTTTTGTATACCTCAGGGTTCCGTTCTGACATATTTTAAACATTAGTTTTAAAGTTTCTCTTGCATTGGCCTTTTTGTCTTATTATTTATTTTTTTCAACGTAGTAGGTATGTTATTTTATTTCCATTCTGCACCTTCCTGTTCTGTAATGGGATGAAAACCTGTATTTTCATGCATTTTCTCCGAAAACCTCAATAAAATTTTCAGCTTCCGCAAGGATTGTTATTTTCAACGCGGCTTCGCCCCTGCCGCACGCCACTGGTGCACGGTGTTCGCTTCTAATCCTTATTCCGCCCTTACTGTTGCGTCAGCAAAATACAACATATAAGCTGGAGGAAACCTGACTTGATTATGAAAAGAGGACCCGGAATGAGATAGGACACACGCAGATTCCAAACGATGGCGCTTAGATTGCTATTTTTATTTAACGAAAACCCAGCTGGCTGAAATAAAAAAAAATCCCCTGATTTAATCCACTAAATCTCAGCGTCACATGTCAAAGAAAATAAAATTATGCTACAGATAAATAACTTGGGAAAATGTAAACCAATCTGTTTTCTTCTGAAGGATATAAAAAATAGAACTATACAGGGTGTTTCTAAAATAGGGTTCCAAACTTCTGCTGCGTTTATAACTCATTAAAATAAGCCAAAAAGTTCCTATTAACATGTGCCCTAAAACGCACCCTTAGGAAGTTATATGCCCTTAAAAGGGCTCAAACAAAACTGATTTTNGTGTTAAGGTTAAGTGCACTTAATACAGTCTGTTATTTTCACTGGATGTGTGCAATATAGTGCAATAACAACATTGTGTTGTGTAGTAAAGTGCCTAGTATAAAGAAAAACAATGGATATCAATAGTCGTGGATATACTTTACTTAAGAAGTGTATAAATGTTGATGTGATCGATGATAAACGTAAGTTTGAATATAATGGAGTAACATAACCTCAGAAAAAATATGTTTTATTGTGATGTACGAAACTATTATTTTTACCAATCATTAAAATTATTAATAAACAGGTATGTTACTACTATATCACTTGTGTATGTCTACTTATAGCTAATTAGAATTTTGAGTATACTTGTCAACATAAAAAATTGAAAATCTCAAAACGGGTTAAGTCGACTTGCAACCTTTGAGAATTTTAACAAAGTTGGATAAAGTAAGGTATTCAGGGATAAGTAATATATTTAATGGTTTTTCAAAAACTAATGGCCAGATGCAGTCTACTTCTGTGCATATTTTACATCAAATGACATTGGTCATCCTCAGAAGTACAAAACAGGAAAAAAGAGTTTAATCACTTTTTAGTGAAACAGTTTTATTTAGCTCCTCTAAAATATGAAATTTAGACTTATCCCCTTTTTACTTTTTGCCACAGAATTAATTAATTATATTGAAAAAAACTAATAAGGTTCGAGTAAAAGATCATTTAAATAATTTTTCAAAGGTTAGCACCTAAAAATATGTAGAATTATTGGTAATTTTGGGAAACTCCATATTTTTTTTATGTTATTTTCTTGTTTTCTTGGAACTCTTTTTACATCTTTTTGACATTCTGTATTTTAGCTTAAGAATTGTACAATCATTTTAGTTGCTAAGGTTTTTTATAAGCTTGAAGATGGACCTGATTTTATTTCTTTAGGATTTGTTGTTATTTTATGACTCTTTCGCCAAAAAACCATGAACAAATCATCACAAACGACCCCAAACGTCGGAGCTGCTTAACTTACACAAAAAAAAACGTAAATCCGTCATCTCAAGCAGCCCGTTACAGTTAAACGTATAATTTACAGACAATGAAACCGTCCAGTTAAAAACAAATAAAGCCGAGGGGGCGGGCGACCTCCGCCGCCCCCCCCCTCCCCCCGCGTCATATACACACACGCCGCCGTGCGCTCATCTCGTCTCATCCCGCCGAAGAAACGTGTATCGACAGCCGAGGCCGGCGCTTGAGATTGCGTGATGGCGGCCGCCGCCGCCGCCGCCGCTACCTGCTGACCGGCCCTGCCCAGTGCCCGCCGTCGCCATGGCGACCACCTCGTCATTAAACCATCGCCTTATCATAACCGCTACGCCGACCCCGGCCATCTTTGGTCATCGCCGCCCCACGTAAACGTTTGTCATCCTCTGACCCGGCCGGCAGCCCGCAAGAATGCCCCCACCGCCTCCCCCCACCGCGCCGAAAACAAAGAAAAAATCCGTTTTATTAAAAACGGGCGCCCCCCGAGGAGGGGCGGCGAGATTCGGGGTGGGGTAATGATCTCTCCGGGTCGTTATCGGGGATGATTTTTCGTTTCTTGGGTCCTGGGGAAGGAAGCTGGACGGTGTTCCCTGGAAGGTTTTTGTTGTAGAGGAAAAAGTTGTTTAAAGTTGGGAAAGGAGTGTTGCCGTAACTGCCACTGATTGTGAGTCACAAAACTTCATATCTACAAAACAACGGAAAATGTACTAAAATATTAAATAACAGGGTACTTAGGTATGTAATATCATCTCATATAACATTCACTCTACGAAAAAGTCAATTGTTCAAGAAAAAAGCAATGAAAATCTGGGGAACTGAAATGGAAACAGTTCATAAGCAGTAAACAAAAACAAATCGACTAAGAACAAAAGAAATTAACTGATAAATAGGCAGTAAACTTTCTCTAAGTATCGACAATAAACTTCTTATTTATAAAGCGATATTGACACATGGGGTTGAACTCTGGGGATGCTCAGCAAGCCAAATGTAGCCATTATGCAGAGAGAGAAGTCCAAAATACTTACTACTACTAGAATTATTACGAATGCTCTCTGGTATGTTTCAAAACATACCTTACACATAGATTTAAAAATTCCTTATTTAATTGTAGCTTTGAGCAAATACCACAACAAATTGGTTCCGCTCTAATCAAATAATAGAACCGCTATTGTGTCCCGTTAACGACAGAAGACTGTAAAGGTTATGACCCATTGACTTAAGAGGAAATTGAGGTGATGACGTTGAATGGTCTGATAAACTTATCATCAAATTAGTTTGCAGATTGCAAATATCTGATTGCTAATAAAACAATTAGATTAAAAAAGGGATGTAATATTTGAATAAAATATTTTCAAATACAATAATTGGATCTACTTTCTAACTTATTATAGGAATTTGAGAGATGGCAATCATCAAAAAGGTTATTTGACATCATAGAGAATCTTTTTTTCTTTTAGATCAGGGCAAATCTGTCGAAATATCCCACTTTTTGAATATAAGATAAATATACTGCAAGTTAAAAACGTTTAAATTTATTACCGATGTTGCAAAATAGCAATAATTGATGAAAAAAAGGCAAGTTTTTTGGATAATTTTTTTAAATATTTTAATTGCTTCGAGGGCATTCTAATTTTGTTAAAAAAAACTTTATAATATAATAAAACAACACACCGATTTCATTAAAATCGGTTCTATAGTTTTCCCAAAATAATTTTTTGAAAATAATTTTGAAAAAAAATTTTCGAATTTTCAAAATGTTGCGAAAACTATGGAACCGATTTTAATGAAATTTGGTGTGTTGTATTATACTCTTGAGTTTTTTTTACCAAAATTAGAATGCCGTCGGAGCAATTAAAGTATTTTTTTAAAATTATCCAAAAAACTTGATTATTTTGCCTTTTTTCATCAATCATTCAATTTCATCTATTTTGCAACATCAGCAATAAATTTAAACATTTTTAACTTACAGTATATTGTGCAAAATTTAATTCTAAAACGTTTTTTCCTCTTCAATATTCTTCCAAAATGCAAGTTCCAAGATATAAGTAAAAAACTCAGATAATATAGGTATTTTTTTAAATTTTTTAAATATTTTTGCAATTTTGAAAATGTTGCGGACCTCGCCCAGATCTAGGGATCTACACTTTTATTTGTGAGTGGTACTGAAAGTAATCCAGAAAAAATTGCATGTCCCCTCTCACATCCACCTCAAAAGAGATCTGCCTGTCTATTTTGGATGCACGAGGTTGGAACAGCTTCTCACTGAATTGCATTTCAAGAGTTTACTTCTGTTTAGCTCGGTATTGATGTAACTTATCGTGTAATATTATTAAAAAACAAAAATTATTTTAAAGTAATTAAATATATAGTTAATAATATAAACAAGCAAACAATACATTGTTATACATTAAATTAAGTTTTTAATAAAAAACAATATAAAAAAATTTACTGATTCAGTGTTTCATTCTGAGATCTGAGAGAAGATCATTCTGCGTTAATAATAAATATATCTGTTATATTCGTAATATGAATGTATACTGTTTGAACATGTGAAATGCAATTATGAAATTTACCCAACCCTGTACTTAAAAATCACTCTGTACTTCTCAAGCCGAACGTCTAGGTATTTTCAAAGAGCGACACAGCTAATTCTTTTTTCAACGACGATAGCTGAAGACGCTTTTCACAAATTAACTGGGACACGGTCATTAAAACATGTCGGATCGGTCAAACATGGAGCCTCTACCAACTAAATACCTCCGCAGAAGAATAGAAATCGCTGAAATATTTAAAATCCCCTTTACTGCGACTGGAGTAAATCTGCTAAAATCGCGGACTTATATGGAAGCGCATTTGGTGTAAGATGAGGGTCTGAGGCGAGCTTCAGGCGCATCCATACGGCAGCGGCAGAAATTTATGGGACGGTTTATTAGTTTTTATTCGAAAATTTCATTGTACGTATGCAAATGGAACAACGAGACGCGACGTCTCCGCATCATGGGCCATTGTTTCGAGATTTCTTGAATAAATGGATGTGCAGCTGAGGCGCACCGCGATCGCTATAAAATTTAAGGAAAAATATAAATACGGAATGTCAGCCTGTACCAAAATACGTCGCAGGCGTTTCGCATCCAAAGAGTGACAACACTACCGATTAGTCAGCACTGATTTTCTCGAAAACGGTTAGTTGTACCAAAAAAATTTAAGATCTTTGCATTACTGATTCGATGGTGAAAATATATTTTAAAATTTTTCACCGTAAATAGAGTTAACAAAATTTAATAATACGAATACTGAATAATATAACTTTTCTTCAACCAATATCTCGGAAACGGTCGGTCTGAACGATTTCGACCAAGGATACCTTTTTTGCTTCGAATTGATAAGAGAATAAACGCACTAATACGAAATGCCAATATACAAGGTAACAAAAAAGTTAAGGCCAATTTAATTCAAGCGTACCATTATAGGTGGCGCCCTCTAAAAGCAGCGTCAAAAGCAATGACATATTTAAATTTAGCATCCTAAAAAACTCCCGTACCCCAAGTTGCACGCCAACATTCAAATCTGTTTGGAAATTATTCCTAAAAAATCGACAAAAAATTAAAAACTTTAACATCCTGTATATCGAAAACTAAGCATTTGTGGACCCACGTTTATAAGAAAAAATTATTATTTATGTATAAACTATTTATGTAATCAGTTACGAAAAGTATGATTTTATGTAACGCGTGCAAGTTTGCGGAAGTCATGTTTCATAACGTAGTACCTACAAGATTTTTTCTAATTTTGACGAAAAATGGGAAATACAAGTTTTTAATTTTGATCATTTAAAAGTACAATTTAAATAACAATTATCTAGTAGGTCAGTGTCAGTTTAAATTTTCTTGTCATTTGGTTTGACATTTAATAAACGCTGATCTATTCCGTGACGCTGATCATTACTATTACCATTTATTAGGAAAAATGTGTGATTTATATTTAGATTCTGACGATATACCGAGCGATATCGAAGAAGCGGCAAGAAATACAGTATTTTCACTGATTCCTGAAAAATCTAAAGCGGTATATGACGGCTTATGAAAAATTTGAGAAATGGCGTGAACAGAAGAAAGTAAAACACGTCAATGAGAAAGTACTATTGGCATATTTTGAAGGTAAGAAGAATTAGAAGTCTTCTACGCTATGGACACAGTACTCCATATTGAGAACTGAGCTGTCTTTAAAAAAAAGGTATAGACATTAAAATATACAACAGTTTGATAGCATTTTTGAAAAGGCATTCTGATGGATACCATGCTCAGAAATCGAACGTTTTTTCAAAAGTAAATATTGCGACAATAATCTTTTAATGGCTAAGGTAACTAATAATTGCTTCATTTAGTTGTCAGTTTAGTAATTCGCATTTTTTGCTTTAGTTGTGTTGGTTGTAGGAACAGCCGGTGTATGTCACAAGTCAGAATTAACATTTTTACGTGTTGAAGATGTTACAAATGAGGAGACGTATTTTCGAGTAAATATTGCAAATACAGAAACTAGAGTAATTCGTGAATTTGTAATCACCCCGGATATACAGGGTGGTCGCGACGTAATGGGCCAAAATTCATGGGTAGATTCCCCAAGTAAAAATATTGCGATTTAGCCGAACTTACCTTAGTCTAAAAGTTGATAGTTAAAGAGATACAGGGTGTTAAATGTAAAATATTATTTCAGTTTTTTTTTAATTTATTCCTTAACAAATGCAAATATCCTCACAAAATTTTGGGGATTGGAGTTCGTTGAGTAGAGGAATTGAAATCTGTTCACATTTTGGTTAAAGTTCATAGAGGGCGCTAGCTGCAGTAGATTGAATGTGTTAAAAACGACATAACTTTTTTGTGCTTTAAGGTATCTCATCTTTGGTTACAAATTCTTATTTTCCAACTTTTTTTACACAAAAAAGGTATACTTTATTAAAGTAGCTATCTCGCACCGTTTTCGAGATATTTGGCTTTGAAACTTCCAATGCTGTTGCATTAAATTACAATTAAGTACCTACAGGTATTATTAATTTAGCGGTAAAGTTTCTTAAGTAGGATTTGGACGAAAATCAAATAATTGACGTCTTCCACTTGTCTTATTGCTGTCATTTGTATGCTAATTTCTATTAAGTATTATTCGTATCTAATTAAAATTACATCTTAGCTTACAAATTAAATTGTATACTCGTATACATAAATGTGAGATAGAATGCCGAGGTTTTCGTTTTTGGAGTTACATGAAATCAGTTGTTTATGGAGAAACTATAAACACTTGAGAAGAACTTTAGTAGCAGGTTTTAAATGCTGCAAAGTCATTTCGCATTAAGGATTTATACTTTAAAATAAGACAATCTTTTAATAAACGTGTTGATAAATGTATTGAAGTTAGAGGTGGACATTTTGAGCAATTATTGTCAAAAAGGCATATTTTTTACTAATGTTTACTATTTTACTGTTCATTACAATTTTTAATTCTAAATAAACCCTTGTTTTTGACATTTCTAAATTATTTTAATTATTTCAACTATTAGCATTGGAAGTTTCAAAGCCAAATATCTCGGAAACGGTGCGAGACAGCTACTTTCATAAAGTCTACCTTTTTTGTGTAAAAATAGTTGGAAAATAAGAATTTGTAACCAAAGATGAGATACCTTAAAGCACAAAAAAGTTATGTCGTTTTTAACACATTCAATCTACTGCAGCTAGCGCCCTCTATGAACTTTAACCAAAATGTGAACAGATTTCAATTCCTCTACTCAACGAACTCCAATCCCCAAAATTTTGTGAGGATATTTGCATTTGTTAAGGAATAAATTAAAAAAAACTGAAATAATATTTTACATTTAACACCCTGTATCTCTTTAACTATCAACTTTTGGACTAAGGTAAGTTCGGCTAAATCGCAATAATTTTACTTGGGGAATCTACCCATGAATTTTGGCCCATTACGTCGCGACCACCCTGTATAGAAGGACTAAACTTCGTTAACATTATCAGGAAGTATAGAAATCTACGCCCGGAAAATATTAAACACAATAGATTCTTTGTTAGATATAGAAATGGTAAATGTGGTGTACAACCAGTAGGAATTAATACTATTGGTCAGTTACCAAAGATGATTGCTCAAATGATTGATTTGCCGAATTGTGCATTATTCACGGGGCACTGTTTCAGAAGATCTCCGGCCACTTTACTTGCAGATTCTGGGGCCAATATTTTAAAAATAAAACAACACGGCGGCTGGAAGTCAAATTCTGTTGCAGAAGGATATGTTGAAAATTCTATAGAAAATAAAAAACAATTTCCGGAGAACCGAGTAATATTAATATGTCATTAGTCATCACGGAATATTACTGCAAGTTCAACAAATAAGATTTCTTCTGGAATTAGTTTCACTAACTCAACTGCGTTGAGAATATTTATAATTAAATAATAATAATTAATAAATAATTAATAAAGTGTTATTTATAAAATTACTGACTTAAATAAAAGTTACTTTATTATTTTTCTGTTGTATTTTGTTTAATTCTTTTTTGCAATTAGTGACATAACGATCTTTTCGTAACCAGTTGCATAATGGTTTTCATTATGTAACTAGTTACAAAAAGTAGAATGTTTTAACACTTGTTTCGATAACAAAAGATGCTACTTTATAGGTATGTTAAAATTAGAAAAAGTATTATTTTGACCTCAATAATGCGCCCCTAAATTCTTTGTACTGAATATTGAATCAGCCTATATACTTTGTCTCTCAAAATACATCATCAAATCGACAAGGCTATTCGTTAGAAGATTTCTGCAAATCGACCGCACTATACCGGCCGCGATAGGGCCGTAATGCAATATTGATTTAAAGAATTCGCTCGGGCAGCGAGTGCGGAGACGAAAAACAACAACTCGTGTAATGCATTATCGCTATGCCTCAGCGTTGGCTAATATTATTTTTAGCGAACAAACTGGGAAAGGAAAAAGAAATACCTCACATTGTTTTGATGCCAAGCTTTTAAAACTCCGCTGCCTGCCTTCTATTCCTCCTCTCGGCATTACTGATAATGTTGCCTCTTCCCTTTTTGCCGAGATGTTCCAGAATTAACTGCTATATATTTCACGGTTTTCCTCCGTCTCGGAAAACATTCGGCTGCATAAATTTGGGAAATAAAACTCCGGCGATGCCAGCCAGATTGCTACCTGGGATATATCTTTCATAAAAATGAAAAACCTGCACAGAAAA
This sequence comes from Anoplophora glabripennis, assembly GCF_000390285.2. Classification (NCBI taxonomy): domain Eukaryota; kingdom Metazoa; phylum Arthropoda; class Insecta; order Coleoptera; family Cerambycidae; genus Anoplophora; species Anoplophora glabripennis. The sequence continues at coordinate 209,568 of NW_019416698.1, read as the reverse complement.
GAACTCTGTAAAATCTATGCTTCTATCTGTGCCAAATAGGCGAGCGGTTCACCCTTAAAAGATGCTTCTAAATGAAAGTAACCGACTAAATTTAATTTTTAAAACAAAAACCTACAGCATGAAACTTTTTTTATTTTATAAAGTGTATTTTTCTGATAATTTACATATTTTTTTGTATTTTTCGACGTGGTCAGTCAATTGTTATAAAAAAAAGTTGTAAAAAAATTACCCGAATGGCTTTGAAAATAGTTTTCTTGTAAAATGGACCAAAATAAAAATGGTTTGTTCTTTGACAAAAATTCGAAAAATGTTTCGTTTCCGAGATATTTACAATTTAATGTGAAACAAGTGACGAAATCGACAAACTTTCGCAATTTTTTTTTCAAAAACTAGTGAACAGAATTTAATTTAAAAAAAAGGATAATATTCGATAGATCTTCTACTTTAAGATATATTTTTTTGGTATACGTTAATTATTTTATTGAAGGTCTAAAGCGGGTAAAAAAACAGTCTTTTTAAGAAAAAATCAAAATGGCAAATAAGTGAATGGAAGCAGGCTACAAATAGTGAAATTGTAACTCTAGATCCATTGACACATGGATGGAAAATCGAAAATGGTTGTTTGGATTTTAATTATTTCGAAGGAGAAACTGTGTTAGATATGCTTCAAAAATATTTTTATTCATGTAGTGGAAAATGTTCTACGAAAAATTGTAACTTTGTCATTGAACCTGGAATGCGTGCTCAGATGAATGTCAGAATGTTTCATCCGAAATTGATAATGAAGCGCTTATTTCAACTCAAGAACTTATCGAAAATAACGAAAAACTTATTATTTAAAAATTAATAAAAAAGAAATTAATATACTTTTAATGCTCTTAATATTTTTGTAAAATAAAAATAAAATAATTATCCTATACAATAAATTATCCAATAACTTTTTTATTTTTCGAGACCGCTAGGTCAATTATTATTATTAGGTTAATTTTACGATTTAAAAAGCTTATTTAGTTTAGTTTTGGTATAACTTTCAAGTCGATTTTAGCCATTTATAAAACCAAAAATCGAATACATAAATTTTACTAATTACTTGCAAAAACCTTACTCCGGCTACAAAACCAAACAAAATGACCTTTTGAACATTTGTACTGTTAGCATACATCGATTAAAAAAAATCATAACAATGTTTATTGTAAATATAATCTAATCCAAGATATTGTAAAAAGAAAATTTAAATTTGAAGTGTTATTATAATTTTCTTTAAAAGACTTTTTTTACTCGCTTTAGACCTTCAATAAAATGATTGACCCATTCCAAAAAAAGTTATTTTAAAGCAGAAAAACTGACAATTATTATGCTTCTTTTAGAATTAAAATCTGTTCAGTAGTTTTTGAGAAAAAAATTCCGAAAGTTTGTCGATTTCGTCAATTTTTTCACATTGCATTGTAGATATCTCGGAAACGAAGCATTTTTTGAATTTTTCTCAAAGATTAAAAAGTGTTTATTTTGGTCCATTTTACAACTAAAAACTATTTTCAAAGCCATTCGACGAGTAATTTTTTTTACAACTTTTTGGTTTATAACAGTTGACCGACCACGTCGAAATATAAGAAAAATATGTAAATTATCAGAAAAATACACTATAAAATAAAAAAAGTTTCTTGCTGTAGATTTTTGTTTTAAAAATTTAATCGGTTTATGCCTTTTCCTTAGAGGTGAACCGCTCGCCTAAAATAATCTTCTAATGACAGAAATTCGTATGGCATTTTTTCTTACTAGTGTTATACCGTGTAGCCCAAGTTCAAACCACATGACAAACTAACGGTCCGAATAATAAAATTTTTTAATTATCCACTAAAGCAAAACAGCAACTCAGCACCGAGTCCCCATCTGCCCGTATTTGCCCTGACAGGGCGATTTCGCGGGCCAACGGCCTTTTGTACCCCACATTTTCTGTTTTGATTTTCGATAAAGACTTGCGACCCAAACAAGCGCGATTACACGCTCCCTGCAGTCGTACCAATTTTAATCCGTAAAGAATAAAGATCCCATGTGCCCCCTGCGGGGATCAGACCATCCGTGTGGAAGAATGTCGCCGATCGAGGTCGCGTTATCATAATAATAGAGGCATGTCGAGCATGTGTGTTTATCCTTGTGACACCCCGGGGAAATATTTCATACTCCGATGGTCGCTTTCATCGGGCGACGTCGTTTAATTTTCCGGTAATGGGCAAGGTATGATGTTTGTGTTGATTTGATTGCGATTCGAGAAGAATTCTGGATATTTTTCGATTTCCTTAATCTGCGGGAATCGAAACCGCTTTGTGTTCAAGATTGGAGGGTTTTTTTGTGAGGGGCAATAAGTAGAAAATAATTCGAGAACATAAAAAAGACTACATAACTGTAAAGAGGCAAAAATTTAGACATTTGAGATAAAGCACGTTCAAAGTAATGCGACAAATTTTCAAATTAAAAAGTTACTAATTAACAGGCACCCTGTACGACTGAAAAATCGGAAGAAGACAACCGATGCGACCCCCGTCCGTCCTCCGAGGAGTTCATTGAGCCGCGAAACACAACCAGATGAAGTAAACACAGCACAGCTGGGGATGATCTGGTAGCCGCCGCTTGGTTTCACTTACATCCATATATTCGATACCAGGCCGGTTCCCTATTTACACGCGCGACATCCGAGCAATTAAAACATCCAGCTCACCCCCATCAGCCACGAATGCCGGTCACACGAGGTCCTGCGTCGTTCCCAAGCCCTTCGAAAGAGACGTTTCACGCGAAATTTGGCGTCGGAAGGGTCTTTTTGCATAGCGACGAGTTAAATTCCGTTCCACTATTTTTATTGAAAGTAATGTGCATATGTCGAATAACAAAATTTCTCTTTTACTTTATTACCGCCAATTTATGATTTAAAAATGTTTATAGGTCTATGCTTACTTTGTACTTGAAACATTTGAAACCTGTACTTGAACACACTTTCAAATGAAGTGTACGTATGTCCTTGAGCGTATACTTGTTCAATTGAAACTGACTTCCATACTTGAAAGTGTACAAGTAGTGTTTAAATGTCTAAGTTTACTTGGTACTTACTTGAAATAGTTGAAACTTGTACTTGTTTTGATTTTGGACATACTTGCTACACTTTTAAGTAAAGTGTACTTGTGCATTTAAAAGTAAACGTGTACACTTGAAAATGTACTTGTCCAATTGGTTAAATTTTTGTCCATTGTTCGAAATTGTTTACAAGTTTTTATACTTGAAACATTTAAAACTTGTACTTGAACACACTTGATACACTTTCAAATAATGTGAAAGTATGTCCTTGAGAGTATACTTGTCCAATTGAAACTAACTTGTATACTTGAAAATGTAAAAATAGTGATTATATGTCTAGCTTACTTGGTACTTACCTGAAATATTTGAAACTTGTACTTGTTTTGATTTTGGACATATTTGATACACCTTTAAGTAAAATGTACCTGTGCAATTAAAAGTAAACGTGTACACTTGAAAGTGTACTTGTCCAATTGGTTAAATATTTGTCCATTGATGGAAATTGTTTACAAATTTTTATATTTATACGCTTTTTATACTTGAAACATTTAAAACCTGTACTTGAACACACTTGATACACGTTCAAATAAAATGCACGTATGTCCTTGAGAGTATACTTGTTCAATTGAAACCGACTTCTATACTTGAAAGTGTACAAATAGTGTTTAAATGTCTCAGCTTACTTGGAACTTACTTGAAATATTTGAAACTTGTACTTGTTTTGATTTTAGACGTACTTGATACACTCTTAACTAAAGTGTACTTGTACACTTAAAAATAAAAGTGTAAACTTGAAAGTGTACTTATCCAATTGAGTTAAATGTTTGTCTATTGTTCGAAATTGTTTACAAGTTTTTATATTTATACGCTTTTTTATACTTCAAATATTTAAAACTTGTAGGTACTTTATTGTTATTGTTTATTGTCTACGCTTACTTTGTACTCACTTGAAACTTGGACACACTTTATAAACTTTAAATTATACTTGAAATTGGATTTGTTCAATTGAAAATGTATGTATACAAGTGGAAGTATGTAAGTAGACTTGAATTAAGGTTGTCAAGGATATTTGAGTTATATTTATGTCCACTTCCTACAAAGTCTCGGATAATTCAGCAAATCGTTAATAAAAACCTGTTTTTCTACAGAAAATCCAATCCGATAAATATTCAGCAACGCCGTATGAACTATGGCTTACAAAAAAAAGCCAAAGAGACTAGTCTATCCATCAAAGTTAGATAGCAAGCCGACGTTTCAGATAAACCGACCGGACTAGGGCGTCCTATGGAAACGGGAGACGCCCGGCGTCTTCCATCACGAAAATTAATGTTCCCCAAAGTATAATTTGTGGAGACGAGTTGGCCGGGACGTGGCTGTATTGCAAAGACGCTCCACTGACTATAATATGCCGCTTAATTGTCTCGAAATGAGAAATTCGTCGGGAAGTTATAATTGGATACGCGCCACCCACTGGCCCACTAGATGTCTTGGGAAAATCTTACATATCCACCCTATGCAATTTAAGTTCCGCTAGTTTTTCACCGCGGCAGCGGCGTCTTGCCGGGCTTGGCGCTTGCGCGAGTAGGATTGATATGTCTCTTGAAGGTACTAACCGAGAATGAAGTTAATATGTCAAAAAACTGCTTGTACGTCCTCATGCTTACCAAAAAATGTTTACCTACATTTAACAGCAATTTATCTACTTTACATCTAAATAGGTAGAGGTGTAGTGTAGGACTTATAGACTAGGCGGTATCTGTTTTGGCTTGGGTGAATCGTATATCCACGGAGATTTTTGGCTTTTTGGCTTTCAAATATCACTAGAAAAGAAAATTTTTCTATGCGCATAAAAAAAACGTGAACTTAACTTTTGACGGCACAATATGTTAAAAAAAATCGAAAAATGTCATTTTTCTTCCTATTTAATTATGTACCTTTTCAAGAGTTGATTTTAGGCGAAAATTGAAGAGGAAAAAAATGTTTGTAATAAATTTTTTTACAAAATGTGACTAATTGCAAATCGAATGAATCATGATTATTATTGCAAGAATCGAAAAATTCGCCAAAAATGAGGTTAAAAAACATTACTTTTTGGGGAATTTTTTGGGGTCATTAAATTGGGTATAGGACTTTCATACTTTGCTCAAGAAAACTTCATGTTATGTAGAATCATCACGGCAAATTTCATCAAAATCGGTTTGATAGATTTTGCATAATAATTTTGGAATCCAGATTTTGAAAAAAAAAATTGCAAATTTTCAAAATTTTGCACAGCAAAAACCAAGGCCCTTAGATACTTGAAAATTTAATCACATATAGAAGGGCTCTCAAGCTTTCAAACGCTTTTTGAAAAATTCGAATCCGTCAATTAGGAGAGCTCTGGCGCTTGTTTAAACATTGATCGAGTTTTTGTACTTATAAACAATTAGAACTTTGTGAATATTCAATCAAATCAAATTTTTTAAAGCAGGTTTTAAAAGTTCTTGGAAAGACGCTTCTTTAAAAAAAACAGATCGATTGATCAATTAGTTACA
>NW_019416698.1:189344-202907 GCF_000390285.2 Anoplophora glabripennis | reverse complement strand
GCAGGCTCGACTTATAGACAAGATTCGTGAAATTAACAATACCCCGAGCATCTTAGAAAATGTCTTTAATTCTTTGAGGAACAGGTGTGAAAAGTGCTTGGAACAAGGAGGGGGACACTTTCAGCAGCTGCTTTAATTTATTGTTATAACAAGGAGGGGGACACTTTCCGCAGCTCCTTTAATTGTTTGTTATTGTTATCACGATTATTCTTTAAAATAAAGTTATATAGTCATTAACGTTATTGAAACTGACAGCTGCTATATAGCTCGTTGAGAAATGAGGTTAAGTTGGTCACTATAAGCTACTCCCTACGTCCAATGTGTCAGAGCCAACTTCGACCACGTTTTTATTTGAACGCTCGTTACATAACATGAAGTTTCCTAGAGCGAAGTATGAAGGTCCTATGTCCAATTTAAAGACCCCAAAAAGAAATTCCCCAAAGAGTAATGTTTTTTTACCCAATTTTTGGCGATATTTTGGATTTTTCAATAATAATCGTGATTCATTCGATTTGTAACTAGTCATATTTTGTAAAAAAATTAATTACATTTCTTTCCTCTTCCATTTTCGCCTAAAATCAACTGTTGAAAAGATACATAATTAAATAGGAAGAAAAATATGACATTTTTCGAATTTTTTTAACATATCGTGCTGCCAAAAGTTAAGCCCACGTTTTTTTTTATGCGCATAGAAAAACTTTAATTTCTAGTGATATTTTAAAGCCAAAAAGTCAAAAATCTCCGTGGATATACGATTCATCCAAATATGGACTTTTTGAAACGATACCGTCTGGACTATTATGCAAACATAAGATTAATGATTCGTACCAACATGTATCTTCTGCTTCACTAGAAACTGTGGCATATATTCTAACAACTAGCACTGGTACTAACAGATTAGAAAATAAATGTTATTGACTCGATGTGTGTAGGGATCTTTCAGTTTAAGAAATATCTAAAAACTCATGTTTTTGCTTTTAATGTCATGCAAAAATAGAGTAATTTTACTACCAAACTTACATTTATTTTCTAAATCTTTATTTTTAATTTATTAAATCCTTTTTCTTGCTATTGAATCACAACAAATGACTTTTTTTGTAGCTCTCATTCAAACATCTACAAGCAACTTTAATTTTTAAAACTTTAAAATTTAATTTTATCATTTGCAATATAAATACTGTTACTGGTGCCAAAAAGGCAAAAATAGATCTTTCTGATTTTCTAAGCGAATATAACTTGGCATGCACCAACTGGACTACGACTCACTAAGTCGACCACCGAATGGAGAACCCGCATCCAATATTTCGCGAGCTCAGGGATGTTGTGGACTGTATTGTAGCGTATTACTGGTCCAGCGGACCGGGAGGCTGCATTTCCGGTAGGACGTGTCCGGCATAAAATCGGGCCGCAATCAGCGGAAGCCGTGACGGCAATGACAACCCGGGGTGAGGGCGTACGGATGATATCTGCAGCGGCCAAGAAGGCTCTCCGGAGTACGTGACTGTGGCTGGCATTGTAAGTTGTGTGGCGAAGTCAGAAGGTTTTGGTTATGCTCCTTAAGGTTATATTCGGGAGCAGCGAATAGAATTGTTAATAATTTAGTCAATACGTTGGAAAGTTATCTGAAATTGACCACAGATTGTTCCTGGTATAATGTTACGAGAAAATTATGAAAAAGGACGTATGAGTCCTTTCCCTTTTTAAAACTGAAATAAGTTTAGAAGGATCGAAGTTTTGTGCTAAAAATGTTCAAGAGTTACAAGGTGTAGGAGCTCAATATTAACAAAGTTATATAACCAGAAATTTAATTGATATTTTTAAATTAACTTTTTTTTAATAAAGTGTATTTATCTCAAATTTGGTTCTAAACTGCACGTACAAAAAAAAATACCAAAATTTGAAAACACTTAAAGGCTTAAAATTGTGAAAAAATCCATGAAAATACTTTTATATGCAGTTCATAAAATGAAGCAGAGTAATGTTCGAGTTCTTGATAAATCTTACAAAGAGGTTGATGTCAATGCAAAGAAAAATATTCTTTGTGACTAGAAAGTAAGTAGATTGAGATACTTGCTTATAGATATTGAATAAAATCGAGTTTAATAAACTTAAAATTATATATTTCCCTTTCTCAATTATTATTTTTTACCCAATATGCATAAATAAATGCCAAAAGTTGCTTTAAAAACCTGGCAACAGCGCACGAGTATGCTGAGCTTATTATTTGTAAGTTGACAGTCCTTGCTATGTATATAGCAATACATTATGCTATGTAGTCGCTCGCACAGCTGCTTGCTTTAATCTATAAAATGTAGGATGAAGAACAGAGTCGGTAGATAGGAAAATTTGTGACGAAAAGAAAGTATGAATGCTTGAGAATTAGAACAGAAAATAGTAAAAGCAGGAAAAAAGTTGTTAAAGAGAAGATTGTGAAACCAGAACCTCCGCACGCCGTTCAAGGGCATCAACTAATCGGCATGGAGTACATGCCTCAAAGCATAAACTGCCCTTTTTGCAAAAAACTTATTGAAATGTTAATTGGAAAATGAAGAATGATATTAAAAATGTCATAACTGATCAAAATGCATAAGATTGTTATATGCACTGTGATGCAAAGTATAAATTTCATTGTTTATATACTGTTGTATTTTTTGCTTCTTGTATTGAAAGTTTATCGTACTTCATAAATAAAAAAGATTTAAAAAAACAAACTTCATTTAAAAATTTCCCGTTTTATTTTATTATTCCAAACAGAATTACACAAATAATCACAAGTTGAATGTATTGTATGTATTATTTCTCTCTTAAATGTGCGGTAACCTACTTTTTTCTTCCTCTCATCTATTAATTAATGATTCAGTTAAATGTCTATATTTTTTTTCGTCTCACCATTTGCATTTTTTCAACCGTAATTCGATTATAAGGGTATGCATTATAGCATTTCCTATAGAACCTACGTTAAATATTCAAATTTTTGGCATTATTTGAAAATAAAAACAAATCTATGTCCTTTATTTGGGATTAGATTACTACCAAATATGAGCTTTATACAGTGTGTTCCCGGTTAGACTAAAAAAAATTGTTTTTGTGTATTTGTGATAATATGTCATACAGAAGTGGCACATTACTGGTGAATAAAACAGGATTTTTCAAATTTTCAAATGACATACGGATTTGAAATCACGACACATTTTATTTCACAAACAAACAGAGCAAAATCACAGCACAGTATCTTTCAACACCAACATTTTTCTTTCTCTCAAGAGTAGTTTCACTCATCGGTGGACACGCTGTATATCAATACAAATCTAATTAGCCTACAATAGGTCTTCTAATCTACGTTTAATTGTTCAAAAACGTTATTCGCGCATTGTTTAAAATTCTGAGACATGTATGTACCATCTAGTTACCTGTGAAAATTACCTACTATTATGCAACCCAGCACACATCCATACAGAAGATTGCGTAGAATACCTGAGATCATGTAAATACATTTACTTCAAAATAACCAAACGAATAATAGTGTATTATTTAAAGTAAATTAAAAATATATGTATACTTGATCTGTCATGATTCTATATTTTAATATGATAAGGCTATTCCTTTTAATGCTAGGACTATAATTAAATTCATTGTAGTACTAGGACTGTAATGAAAAAGAATGATGGAAAATAGTCGACTATTTATTATAAATATTAAAAAGTGTTTGATTCATTTTATTGTTGTATTTGAAAATACATATCTATGAGTTGTTGAGGTCTTTTTCTTCTGTTCGATGGAATTTTTTGTATAACCTTCAGCTAGGATGTTACTTTTCCAAACTATATTCCGTTTCACCGTGAACAAATCAGCACCAGAAGATGTCAAAAAAGAAGCACATGAACTTTGGAAGCAATGCTCGTTATATTCTTCTTTCTTTACAAAATAATCAGTCTTTTTTCTCAAATATTGCTCGCCCAGTATTTTAAAATACAATTTTACAATTTTCTGCACTGAAATGGTTGATTCTAACACAAGATCTCATACGACCGGCAAGACAGTGACCTGTCCTTTAAAAAAATCGACGTTCTAGACCAAGATTACCCGGGAATGCCGCGGAAATAGAATATAAAATGTAGAATTCCCGGTTAACCTCTAGACGAAATTTAATTTGAGGTTTAAAAGTCATCTCGGCTTTTTACAATGTCAGTTGGGTAATTTACGGCCTCCTCGAAAGTCGCCGGATAACTCAAATGTATATCTGGAGACGGTGAGTCCCGCACACCCAGTAGGGCGTAAATCATGCGTTAAAAGCTTATCCAGCTTAACCTGGGAAATAAAGTTTAATCCGCGCGATGTGTTTAGAAATGTTAGGTGTGATTATCGTAAACAAATAGATCTTTCCGGCTGTCGCCCGGCAAAGCTGTCCGTAAATATTAATAAATAAACCCGGACGGAAATAGACAGTGTGTGACGCGCCCGCTGGTACTCGACGCAGGGACGGACTTAGTGAAAAATAATACGAAACATGCTGCCAATGCTTTAACGCCCTATATTTCGAAAATGAAGCGTCTCTGGAAAAAAATTTATACTTGATGTTTTTCTTACTTTTTTATGAGGAATATCTCCTTTAAGTTTGTGGACTTAAACCTGAAACACCCTGTATAGATACAAAAAAGTGCCTTAACTAAACCAACAAATACAAGTTGATCCAAAAAACTTATCATAAATTCAAAAGTGAATAGAATTTTAAGAGAAACTGTTCAAACAATGCAGTTTAAGGGGGGCGTTTTTATGCGCAATTTTCAATGAATTTTTTTGTCCAATTGTTTAAAAAATCTAAGCAAGTAAGAAACGATATCTCTTCACTGTACTACTCATACAAGTGTTCTTCAGGGTGTGAGACAACTGACAACACACTTTAAGTAAGGAAAAAAAACATATTTTTTTATCTTACGTTTCCTGAACTTTACACGACTGTTGAACATACAGATAAACGCGTACGGTATTATAAACATACCCACACCCAGCAGAATGCTTTTAGGATACTATTTATACATGAATTAATAAGAATTATTGAGTAGTTTTATATATCAATTGGACAAAACAGGAAATGTGCGTGTTCTGATATTTTATATTATCCGTCATCTTTTCATGCCGAACAATTGAAGAAATCCTTTGTATTTCAACATTTCTATAGTTTGGATACTGTCGGAAAGAGGGCGATAGTCACAGTTGTCGTTCTAAGGTATTTTTTTGCCGAACCAGAGTCGGACTAACTTCAAATGTATATTTGAGTTGTACTTGCGCCGATTTTAGATAATATAAAGGAATGTGATGCCAATGATTGTTTAAATAGGAATATTAAGCTTTACTCTTACCAAAAGTGCGATTTCTTGTCTATAAAACGGCGCCCTTAAGAACTATACGAAGTGCCTACTTAATTTTACCACCACCATCAACGTTTTCAAGCTGTTTTGCATCTATAAAGCCAAAATGTATACTTTATATAGAAAAATTATACAGGATGTAAGAAGTTTGACTGCCATTTCTTCAGCATGAGATAGAGTAACCATAAATGAACAAAAAAGTTGTATATTACAGGGGCGTAGGATTAACAGTTTTCAAAATACAGGGAGTATTAATATTGGGGAGTTTCATCACAACAGCGCTTATCTTAACGCTACGAAAGAACACTTATTCACAACACTCTGTATCTCCGAAGCCGGCCCTGCCCCTTCCTCCACCAAAAACAAGCAGCGATTTGCGTACTCCAGTTCAATTGAACTTAAAAGCTGAGCATCTCTCACACAGCGAGCCGTTGCAGAGTCGTTCATTCCAGGCTCAATATTTATAAGCGCATTCGCACTCATACATAGAACGGCGTTTTGCAGTCCCTCGCACGGCCAACTAGATGGATAACACACGCCATTTACCCCGCCGAACCGGACCGAAAAGTAACGGGCTATTGTTGTCGGACACATTTATTGCGCCTACCATATGGAATGCTGATTTGGCCGTGGATCTATTCAGAGAGGTCTATCCACTTTTGGCCGTTTTCCAAAATGTGCGATTTATTAGATAGGTGCACCAAAAGATGGTTGTTGATGGGAATTTCTCGATAAGTCATCATTGCCAGTAGATAAACCCACCATTTCCAAGACGACCTTCAAATAATCTCGTTGACGTAAGCTTCGTTAATAGAATGTTTCTTGTATATCTTTTTAACAATTTTCCTCCCAGAGATACTGACAATGATTATACATTACTTCTTGTCGAAAGCAGAGAGATACTCGTTTAGAAATAACCTCTATAGAAGGGTAGCGATATTCAGGAGTCAGACATATCCACTCCAACTATCAGATTTTTGTTTGTCATGCAAATCGGGTATCGGCAAATATCACAGAATATTCCTCGTCGCCGTAAATCAAATATCGAAGCGGCGCGATACGGATCTGGAGATGAGGGGTGGCTCACCCCAGGGGACGTACCAGCGCCACAACAGCCATATGCATATCATCCGCTACGCCAAACACCACGGAACGACACTTTAATAATATAGCACTCATGATTCATACCCGGCCACTGCCGAAATCACAACTAGCAGCCGCTGTTTGAACACTTGATTTGTTTGCTTTGCCGCGACGGAAAGCATCGATGCCGCTGTTGGAAGCTTTTGTGTCGCTGGTGTCGCTAACGACTTGTATTAACGAGACAAACTGAGTATAACGTTAATTATACCTACCTACCAGTAAAAATTTTATTTGCAGTAATATTTCTTCTACTATCTAAAAACAACGCTGTACTGTTGCAACGAATTCGAACCTGTGTTGAAATGTTCTGTTTTTTTACAAAAGAGTAATGAAATGGTAAATAGAATAGCAGCAGCAAAATACTGACGTAAAGTTTCAATTGAGATATAGAGTAATGCTCTAGCTGCATTCCTTATACAAGTTAAAACAGTCAATATTGGGGTCATACAGACCACTATTCTCGTTGTGATTGCTCTAATCGTTATGCGCATAAAAAAATACATCATTGTTTTAAGCTAGCCTTACACAGAGCACTATGTTGGCTTTATTCGTACGTAGCTATATGTACACATTATTTACAGCTAATATACCACACAGAACACTATAGTAGATTTAGTTGCTATGTCTGGCTATGTGTATGAAAAATAGCTTTGTTCGAAATTGTAGATAAATCGAAACAAATTTTAGGCTATTCCGTAGAAATTTTCTTCCACGTGTTTGTTCTATTGTACACTTTGAGTTCAGCGAGCATATCACAGTTATCATAGTGCTTTGTGTGGTCATAGTACTGGCAATAGCGAACATAGCTAACATAGCATTCTGTGTGACCTTAGCATAAAACAATGGTATTTCTAATGTACATATTTGTACATAGCCTAATATTGACTAAATTAACAGCGAACATTTCGATTATAACTAGCCTGGTGCTGTGTGTGACCTTAGCATAGAGCTGTTTTTTAATAATATATTTAAACGTAGTGCTCCACATGGTCATAATATTGACTGTCTTAACATGTTATGAACATAGCCAACATAGTGTTGTGTTATAACCATTGATAAGATAATGTTATAACTGTTTTAATGTACATGTTTAAACATAGCTAGCCTACTATATACAGCGAACATAGCTATCATTGTGCTCTGTGTAACCTTGGCATAAAACAATAGTATAGCTATTTTTATACTACATATTGAATACAGTTTTATGTTGCTCTAGCATAATGCAGCTAACCAGCTAGTTTAGAAAAATTTAATAGAATTAAATCTGTAGACCGGGATGGCCATTCTAACAAACCTGGTTACTACAATTTCTCAGACAGACATTGGTTTTTACAATCTGGAACTAATTTTTGTTTATTAAATGTGACTTCCATTTGCGAAACAACCCCTTCCAAGGCCTAACTCGCGCGCAGGGAGGGGGGAAGTTTGGCATAAGCATCGTTTTAATAATCTTCCGTCCCATTGCGCAAATTCCAAATTGAATTACTGGGAGAACGGTGCACCCCACCAGCCGGCAGTCAATTATGCATAGATAATTGCCGCTCTTATGCATCATACATAAACATAAGCGAAGATCTGCGACCAGCAAAGCGAGCAAATGACATGAATTAGGCATTATATCAATTTTGCGCATGACGGGCGAGATGTAGTGACAGAAGGTCAAATGACGTTCCGGAGACCGTGCTCCCTGCGAGGGTGGCTCAACCCCATAATGATGCGCGAGCGGGGATGATTTGTTACGGGTAACACACGTAGAGTTAACGGGGACGAGGGCATAATTAAACAATTGGAGGGTCGGTGTACACTGACAAAAGTGTTTTGTAGACTCTCGAGTAAGTGCTCCTGTTGGAAACAATTTAAGGGTAGTTGTCAAACGTTTTTAACTGATGCGGACTAATGTTACGGGTAGCATTAAATTATATCCACAATATCTAGTAAACAGCTAGGATTAATCGTCAGCAGAACCACCAGACATATACAGGTACTGTTTATATCTTTTAGAGGTATTTTTTTTATTTATTCAATAACTATCTCGAAGATGGCTCTTTTTTCGAATGAAATGCTTAGAAATAACGTAATTAGTTAAATAGATCCACTTTTTGTCTACGTCAAACATCTTCAGAGATATTAGTTTAAAATAATTCAAAGAACAACTTCTTGAAGTTATGATAGAGTTAAAGAAAACACCCTGTATATTAATAAAATATAACAACGTGCAAAATAGATCATGTTATTTATCATCATTTTCTTCTGTTAAAATTTTTATGTGGATGGTATATTTCACTGTTTTCGTGGTTTCTAAAAAACGATTTTTCGGTTACACTTTCTCTCAGTGTAAAAGGAGGTAATTTCTCTGGATACGGATTTCTGAATAAGGGTTGGGGTGGACGAATTCTTGAGTCATCCTACGCCAAATTTAATTATATAATTTAATTAATCATATTAAATTTAGGTGGTTCCATAGAGAAAATGAGGAAGTAATCTTAGTATAAAGCACATTCTGTAGATAATTTCGACGGCAAAAAGAGAAGTGTTTTCGTTCTTCTCAAGTGTACAACTTTATTGAAATATTATCTCTAGCTATAAAAGATGCCCAAAAAAAAACTTTGTATTATAAATTTCTTTATCGTTATGGTTCTACCAAACTTAACATTATTCTGAAAAATTTCAGGACTTTTGCTAAGCTTCTACGCAAACGCGGCATATTAGCATTTCTGGAAAGTTGCTCCATCAATCCCTGCAATATCTCACGGAAAGTTGTTCCGAACGCGATCTAAAAATTCTGAACTGTCAAAGTTTTTCAATCATGGAAATAATAACCCGCGAAAGTTAAAGGACATTTAAATTCAGGACTTCTATAAAACGGTTTTATTTTCCTATATTAAAACTCGGCATGGAATATCAATAAAGCGTCTTGGGAAAGTCGTAAAAGAAGCCTAGAGTGGCGCTGCAACTTTCTCGCGTTCCCGATAGAGGAATCGATGGATATTGGTACAGTGTAACGTCATAGACATGGGACAGGAATGGTATAGAGACGTTTTAGTAAAGTAATAAAATTCGCTTATTTCCTTAGTTCCTAAACACGAAAATGATTTTTTTAGGAAAACATAAAACAAATAACATAAAAAAGTAGAAAAATATGAGAAATAAAGTAAAGAGTTTTCATAATGACAAATTTCAAACACAGATAGTGGCCTTAGATATTACCTGACAGTTTTACAAATAGAACGGTTCTGAGGAACGATTCCGCAAGAACAGTTCGCGGGAACGGTATCCAAAAACGGTTCTAAAGAACGGTTCCCAGGACTGGTTCCAACGAAAAGCTCCCAAGAACGGTTCCGGCGAATGGTTTCCAGAAACGGTTCCAGCGAACGATTCCGATGAAAAGTTTCGGAGATCGTTTCCAAAGTAATGTTTCCAAGTAACACTTACAAGTAACGGATCTCAGTAACGGAGTTGTTACAAAGTAACCAGTACTTGGAATCGTTACTGTGTTGGTTATAAGGTAAAGATTACAAAGTAACTGGTACATGGTAGCACTCACAAAGTAGCAGTAGTAATTATCAAGTAGCAGTTACAAGGAGCAGTTACGTAATAATATTTACGAAATAGTAGCGGCAATGTAACAGTTAGCAACATCAGTTACTAAATAACAGAAGCGGTATGTTCAGTATTGGAACAATTACAAAGTAACCATTACAGTAACTTTTGCAAAGTAGAGATTACAAAGTAACTGATACAGAGTAACGGTTACAGAGTAACGGTTAAAAAGTAACAGTTACTATGTGATTTTACATGTACTTTTGCCTTTACTGTATTGTCTGTCATTTATCTCGTTTTTGTTTTGTCTTTAATCCAGTTCCTTATAGTTTTTGCTGCCTAGATTTTTGTTTTTTTTGGTCTTATTTATTTTTTGTTGGTTTATCCCATTTCAACCGTTTTGTGGTGTGTTTAGAGGAAATTTCAAAGAACACTTATGCGAAATCAATTAGATTTCGTCCAGCCGTCTTCAGTTGAAAACGGCCGTGGTTCAGCATCTGCTACATTTTCTGGACCATCTTGTTGATGATACTGAAATCAAATAAACAAAAACTGATCCAATTTTTTGTTAGTAGTAATGACGGCAAATAAATCGAAACTTCGGTTAATTTTTGTGGTATCCATGCATTGGGATCGGCCTGCCACCTATACTCGAAGGCCCGCGGCTGGTTCGTCTCAAAGTGTACCTTTTTGAGGCGTAAATCTCACTCAGAACTCCGGCGTGGCCAGATATTAAAACGGGGCGTCGGCAATCCCCCGAAAACTGCGTACCCCTTCCGGGAGGGTTAAAAATTTGTTCTTACCCGGCACAGACGAATTAATAACTCTGGATGTAATTAAATGATAAGTCTGCAAGAGGATATAGTAATCCATTAACTCCAGCTGATGAATGTTTAACTTTATCGGTATTATTTGACTATTAAAACCGAATTAATTAGTTCTGGAGGCGCCGACCCGGTATCGAACAAGATATAACTTGATGTATTTACTTTTACTTTATTGCCCCTTAAATTTTAATATAAGTCACTCTTAATGGCCGTATCGATTATATATTCATTCTGCTTAGGCGCTCAGTTTAAAATTTAACTGCCGTTGGCTTAATGGCTTATTTACTTCGCGTCACCTGTTACTATATGTGAAACTGTCTCTCTAGCTCAGTACAACGTACACTCAAGGAATATTTACCGGTAAAAAGGCTTAATAGCTCAAAAATTGCAAATGACTGCAAAAAGAGACATGCACATTTTCTATTTTTCTAAAACACTCCTAAGGTGGTCTCCAAGGTACCCTTTTCAATCCATTGTGGTTCTGACCGAAATTCCACTATGGAAGTCAATATGTAGTATCATTGTTGTCTCAGATATTTGGATATCTCTGTAATGAATAAACTAGTTCATCTGAATATGAACATCCTTCAGCAGTGTTCAAAAATAAGTACCCAAAAGGTGGTCAGAGGGTTCTGAGCAAATGAGAGCCAGAACATAGGAAATAATGGGCTTCAAGGCCAGGACAAAGCCATGCGAAGGAGCTTATGGAGTGATCTTTGCAGAAAAAGAAACATCTTTACAAGCTAAGGTTTTTTGACAGTCCGGTTTGGGCGAATGTCCAGGATTTGCATGTAGTAGAATGGCGCTCCTGGGAAAATCCTTTTTGGAACCCACGAAGCTGAGAGAATTGTCGGCAAGGAAGGTTTTGGACTTTATTGAGAGAAACAGCCACTTGCTGGATAGGTTTGAACAGTGGGACACCTAATAGGCCTGAGCTACTTGAAACTTGAATAGAACCCAACCACAGGAAGACGAAAAAAGAAGTACCAAAATTATTTCAGAAGTACTTAAGAGAATGTGCATTGTAATGGATTTATCGATGTTTGAAGACATTATGAAAAATGCTCTTATGATGGGCAGAGGTTCTTTATATGGAAACATGTTCTTAATACAGCCATATCCAAATTTTTCTTCCTATCAAATGAAGTCAAAAAATGTTCTTCTATATCAAAAATCTAGATATGTAGAAGATAACTAACTCCACAGACAAGATTCCTAACAGCTGATATTGTGGGAAGTAACTATTCTGTGGACTATAACCCCGTCCATCATTGAATTACACCAGCAATATCTAGTAAGTAATTACCAGCGCCAAAAAAAAAGTATCTGATGCAAAAGATCAGGTCATGATATCCACATGTTTTTGGTGTCGCTGAATCCGAATCTAATCTTCGATTAACCCGATCAGGTCAGGATCAAGGTCAATCCAAAGTCACATAGCGAAAAAATTTAGTGCAAAAAATTTTGACAAATTATACACGTTTTTGGGGTCGCTGATTTCGAATCCAGTGTTAAATTTTCACAATTTGATAAGGCGGACCGAATATTAAATATTTTAAAATATTAAAGAATAAAAAATATTGTCGAATTCTCCATAATATTTTAAGTAAATAGTATCACTATAAATTTTTTTATTAGAAGCATATTTCCCAAGAATATTTCATGAATATTGGAATATTTTAATATTTTGTTTGTTTTAGGTATGCTTCCAACGAAAACAGATATTACAATTTACATTTTACATTTTTAATTACAAATACATTTTAATATTTACAATTCCATGCCAGAAGAGATGCTGCATGATGAAGCAATCTGGAAACGAAAATATTTTTTGTAAAAGTTGTTTTTAAGTCTTTGACAAGGATTGTGATTCATCCTGTATAGACTGTAGAGAAATATAAAAAATGTGACAGCGTTATCGGTTTTGATTTGTTACAACATATTTTTTCGACCACGTTTTTTATTATCTCTACGAAACGGGACGAGTTGCGAGTTATTTATTTATCCAAGGGGCAAGTGCTGCAAAACTGCGGTCGTGGCGCGCACAAAATTGCGTGAAATATGCATGTCGAGGAGCGGGCTGGCGAGGAGATTTCTCCCCCGGAACATCGACTCGTTAAATGTTAACGTCGATTGTAAAACTCGCCAGTTATAAATCTTCCGACCTAAATTATATTTGTCCGGAACTTGTTTTATGCTTTTCCCATTTCCGCTGGAATGGATCGATCCATATTTTATGAAGAAGTTGACGACCAGAATTTATCCTCCGATAAAATGACATTCACCCTCGTTCATCACTTTGGCCATTTAAAATAGAATCGCACCATTTCACCACGTAAAAAAAACCTGATCACAGTATTTAACAATCTAACGAGTATATTCGTGATATTTTTTCTTATATGTTGCTCATCTACTGTGAGATGCTTCAGATCTCACGAGAATAGATTATACAGGGTGTTTCATAATATATGCGCAGGACTTCAGGATGTGATAGCTCGTCCAAAAATTTGAAAAAAAGTTTGTATTAACTTACCCTCTAAAATGCACAATTTTCGAGATACAGGGTGTTGAAATTGTAAAAAAAAATCGTTTTTTGCGAATATCTCCGGAACCGTTTATCGTACAGAAAACAGCTTTTGTAAGCATTTACTACTCATAATAAGCTATGTTCTGTGCGAGAAAAA
>NW_019416698.1:156032-187011 GCF_000390285.2 Anoplophora glabripennis | reverse complement strand
AAAAAATATAGGTTTCAATGTATTATTATGAAATCTACCACGAAAAAAATCAGTGCTATTGTGGATGCGATGCCAAAACGTTCTGGTAATAATAACGCAGTTTATAAATGTTTAATTCAAAAGTCATAAATAAACTTCTTCTGTTTATAACTTTTGATCTAATCAATATTTTTTTACGCTCGGGGGCTAGTTTTGTAGGTCTTTTGAAGACGAAAAAAAAAGTACTTTGCTGTTTTCTCGTGCAAATAAACGGAAAAAGTTATAAGCGAAAAACGTGAATGTACGTAAAAATTATACAATTAACCACCCTGTAAACAATCTTCCCCCCATTTTTATGACTGTGGAAACTAATATGTTATTGTACAGCTTATTATCCTGGCCTAAATATGTGAAAACATTTTGGAGGTTATGGAAACCGACCAGAATCACGTCATTTAGGGCCTTCTGCGACTGAACTATTAACGAAGTAGCAATTTTCTGTCAATGTAGACGCGCTTGGTGTACGTATGATATTCCTCTTTTTGCGAAAGTTTAAATGCGAGCCGGTTCGAGAATCTCGAAAGTTAAACTAGATTATGGTGGAAGATAGAGGCAGCCGGGGAGTATATTCTGCAGAGAGTGAATAGGAATTTTAAAAAGATCGTTCCCCGTCGAGCTTACTGCCGAATCTGCACACTCCGAGATACAATAATAATAAAATAAGTCATGGATTGCCGGCGCAAGGTATCGTTCGGCAGCCGGAGGACGGCTTCGATTGGGCTTTATTGCTATTGCTGTGTCTGCGTGGATGGCAGATACCGGGGCATTAGATTTTCTGACAAATTGAGCTGCATTTGAGTTCCCCCTGCGGAGGAAGATGGATGAGGTTAGTTATAAATGTGAAGCTTTCGCCCGATCTGGAGAGATTCCTCGTCTGCGCTTTTCTTTTATACGCGGAGTATCTCGAGACATCCTCCGAGAGTTTTTTGCCGGCTCTTATCAGAGATGTTGTAAGAGTTTCAGTTCCATCATCGCGCACAGAACGGATGCCGGGGTTGATGGATGCGAGCTCATCGCGCCCGTCCCACCTTCCCCGAAATGAGAAAAATATGATTCGTCAAGTCGGGCCTTAAAACAGACAAATCGCCTCCTGAGCCGGGGCGCAAAAAGTTGAACGTTTGTTTAATGCGGGAATTTATTTTCTCGGGTATAAATCATGGAGAAACATCCCCGCGGATTATATATTGCCGCCCCCTGCTACCTTCCCCGCCGCCTCCGAGGAACCGAGGGGAAAAACACGCTTTTGTAACTTATAATCAATAAACACTACGCGATACTTCAACTGAATTCAACATAAAAAAACATGTACCTTCTTTTTATACAAGATGATAGATAGTCCAGTTACTCAGGGTTTTTACCACCGAATTCTTTATAACTGAACCGATTGACGTGAAATTTTAATTGAATGTGGGGAATGCCTCAAGGAACAAAACTTATATAGTACCGAAGTGTGCTTTTGCCCTTGGGGTGGTTCCCACGCCTTCTTGGGTATGGAGATTTTTACGCCCAAAATAACGACAGGAATCGATAGAGGAGTCAATTTTAAGTAACAAATGTTATATAAATTTTTTTGGATAATCCAATATTTTCCGAGTAATTCGTCATTGAAAATGTTGTAATGAACAAAGAGAAAGGTAATAAAAAACAAATCTAACGGCATTATTTTGTTTTTCTCTAATTGCAATATAAACCGAGTTATGGATTTTTAAACATTATTATATGTTAGCTAAAAACTAAATTGGAACCAGTTAATGTTAAATAAACCAAAACTATAAATATTAGGAAAAAACTATTTGAACCTTTTTTTAAAGTACTTTGAAAAACCTTTAAAATGAGCTGTTTTTAAAGTCTTTAGAATTAAAATTAACGGAAATATGATCGAAATAAAATGATAGTCTCATTTTTTTAAGGAAAAATTAATAAACAAATCAGTGCCTTTGGCGACAGAATCAAATTTAAATGCAATCCATTGACAGATTTCCTCATTTCACAAAGTACGATTTCGAAAAAAAACTTAATTTTTAAAAATGTTAATTTTTCAAATTTATTAAAAGAATCGATTTTTACGCTGCAACTTAAAAATTAAAGGGTGTACGAAAAATATACAAGAGTAAAACAATTTAGCTTTATTTTTGCTGTTTTTACTTTTTTATTCCTCTAAAATTAATATTAATCGAGATATCGCCATTTTAAGTTATCATATGAATGAGAGAACCACCCGCTTCGAACCCTTTAACCCCTTCAAACTTAAAAATGAAGGGCTTAAAAAAAATTGAACTTTTTTTTTTCATGTCTTGTGAAAATATGTTAGTTTATCATGTTATAAGAACCCCCTCAAAAAATCAGCTCAGAAAACATTTTTTTTAGAGGTCGCTCAAGATTTTTAGAAATCTCTAAAATCGTCAAAAATTGCATTTTTTTTCTCGTTTTTTTCTAAGTTGAAAAAAATCTCGATTTTGAAAATTTCAAATCGATATTTTAATTTCTAAAGGTCACTCATAATTATTTTAACTTGAAAAGTAGTGTACCTAAAATGTTTCCGAGCGACCTCTAAAAATAAATATCAACGAACTAATATATTTTTTTATTGAATTTGATGACAAAAGAATAGAAATAAATCACGACACTTGAATTTTAAATAAATAAAGTTAAAATAATTATGAGTGACCTTTAGAAATTAAAATAACGATTTGAAATTTTCAGAATCGAGATTTTTTTCAACCTAGAAAATGGTAAAATAACGAGAAAAAAAATTTTAAATTCAATTTTTGACGATTTCTAAAATTTTTAAAAATCTTNCCATTTACAGATTTCTTCATTTATGTTCTAAGAATATGTTCTGGGTCTTTGGCTGACTTACAAAGCATGATTTCGAAAAAAAACTTAATTTTTGAAAATGTTAATTATTCAAATTTAAAAAAAAAATCGATTTTTACGCTGTAACTTAAAAATTAAAGGGTGTACGAAAAAAATACAAGAGTAAAAAAATTTAGCTTTATTTTTGCTGAAGATTTTGCTTAATTTTTTATTAATATAAAATTAATATTAATCGAGATATCGACATTTTAAGTTATATGAATGAGAGAGCCACCCGCTTCGAGCCCTTTAAACCCTTCAAACTTAAAAATGAAGGGCTTAAAAAAAATCGAACTTTTTTTTCATCTCTTGTGAAAATGTTAGTTTATCATGTTCCAAGAACCACCTCAAAAAATCAGCTCAAAAAACATTTTTTTAGAGGTCGCTCAAGATTTTTAGAAATTTCTAAAATCGTCAAAAATTGCATTTTTTTTCTCGTTTTTTTCTAGGTTGAAAAAAATCTAGATTCTGAAAATTTCAAATCGATATTTTAATTTCTAAAGATCACTCATAATTATTTTAACTTTCAAAGTAGTGTACCTAAAACGTTTCTGAGCGACCTCTAAAAATGAATATCAGCGAACTAATATATTTTTTTTTATTGAATTTGATGAACAAAAGAACAGAAATAAATCACGAGACACTTGAATTTTAAATAAATAAAGTTAAAATAATTATGTGTGACCTTTAGAAATTAAAATAACGATTTGAAATTTTCAGAATCGAGATTTTTTTCAACCTAGAAAATGGTAAAATAACGAGAAAAAAAAATTTTAAATTCAATTTTTGACGATTTCGAAAATTTTTAAAAATCTTGGGCGACTTCTAAAAAAATTATTTTTGAGCTGATTTTTTGAGGGGGCTCTTAAAACATGATAAACTAACATATTTTCAAAAGAGACACGAAAAAAAAATTAGTTTTTTTTGGGCCACCCTAATAAAAATTAACATTTAAAACATTTAAATTTATCAGTTATTAGGTATCCTTTTTTCTTAAAGTATTTCAATTTTCGATTTTTAGCATTAGAAAAGTTTGTGGAAATTACACCAAGAGCTTTAAAATTAATAGGTATAAATTTCTTATAAATTTAGAGTAATTTTTCTTAAAAAAAGTTCGTGAGGAATCTCTTAGGAAATCCCTAAAGAAAAGATTTAAAAACAAATCTCCATTTTGGACAATTTTTATAGGCTCTAGGCGTTTTTGGGCCTTTTGTACTACAAGTACAAAAGGCTTTGTCTCTCCTAAAGCGGACTCTTCTTGAACTCATCTCGCGAAAAAAACAAGTTTGAATAAGCTGTACTATAGTCTGTTTAGAAATGAAAGAGAATAATAAAAGCTGATTATGTATGCAAATCGTAAATAAATGTAGTACTGGTGCTTATATTCAATATTTTTATATTATGTATTATCGGTATAGGATGAGGTGCACTTTTAAAAAAACTTTGTGCCATCGGACTGTACTAAATTGTAGCAGGTAGCTAAAATTTAATCCCCGACAATCCGTCTTTGTCTATGCCGCTTCAATTTCTCGGTCCATTTCTCTTATAAGTAAACAATATAAAAACAGCATTTCAAAACATGAGGCTACTTTAAGCATCATAACCGGGTTAAGAGGTTAATTCAAATAAAATTATTCAATATTATTTTCAAAATATTTATTTAAATTTAATGAATAGACTTTTATTCCACACAAAAATATATGTATTTTGATAATTCAAATTATGGTGAGTAAATGTAGTGTTGTATAAATGTACAATAAAGAAAATAAAAAAGTAGGTATATTTAAATTCATCCTCTGAATATTCTGATGAATTATCTTCGTCTCCTAGATTGATAACGATAGGTTCCACAGTAACGTCAATTAAATTATCGAGTTCCCACATTTTCTCCTCTTCTTTTTGTACATGATGTATACATCTTTGCCAGTTATCTGCAGTTAATCGTTCCAAGGAATTATCGTTATTAGTACCGTTATTAGGCGATTTGTTGCCATTTCATCGATAACATATTTTTTCTGATCTTTATTAAGATTGACAAGTGTCAAAAGTTCCTTTTTCACCATATTTGTTTCAAAAGAAATGTTTTTTCCGGATAACCATTGAATTATATCGGCTTTCCTCCAAGCAGTCGTAGGCGTCCGCTCGGTCTACCGTGAATGGTAACTGGCGTTATCCATGACAATTACAGACCGCGGAAGAATAAGATTCAACATCTGTGTAAAATACTCTTCGAAAACATCTGCGTTCATGTCTTCGTGATAGTCACCTGTATTTTTAGATTCAAATAAAAGTAAACCGCCATCTACAAAACCACTGGCACTACCTATATGTGTCACTATTAATCTTCGCCATTTAGCTGAAAGTGCCTTGAACCCTGTTGAAAGTCCATCCAAAAATGCTTGTCGAAAACTTTTTACATTTTTATCTTGCCATACTTTTGTTACAGTATACCTCTCGTTGACCCAAGTTTTGTCTAGATAATAAATATTCCTCCCTTCGTCACGGAATTTTCTAATTGATCTTAAGTAGGATCTTCGCCAACAAATAATTTCATCTTTATCGATAAGAACTGACTTCCTGTTCTGTTTTTTCCCAGCAAAAATTCAACTCTCGTAAGACGGCCCATAATTTGCTTCTACTGATTTTTGGCAAATCGCTGTCCTCTGAAAGTTCACTTAAAATTTTGTTTAGCGTTGGTATTTCTTTTTTAAAATAAAATGAGTGCACTTTAGTCACTAAACACAAGTCGAATTTTACTCTACTGCACTAGCTCGTCTTCGTATATTCAGCTCTAAGACTGGATCTGTCACAATACACTGGCTCCTGCCCTATGATGTATCCAGTAAAATATACTAATGTACACCCATTACCTGTTAGCATTAGTGTTACCCGATAATTACCTGAAACGAAATATTAGCACACCCATGGCCGGTTCTCGGGGTTTTATTACTCTCTTTCATTTCCAAACAGAGTATAGCAATAATCTTTATTCTACTAACAACATAAATGTTTACTCTGTCTCAGAAGCTAATGGCTTTGTTCCTAGTGCATTAAAAAATAGTTTCCAATCTCATTTAATTCAAAACAATGAATTTTGAACATAATATTTAGATTGATTTAATTTTTATTTTAGCGAAGCCTTACTAAAATTATTTCAGTCTTACTTGCAAGACAGACAGCAGTATGTTGCTTACAATGGACATCAGTCTGACCACTTTTTAGCTACTGTGGAGTTCCCCAGGGATCCAACCTTAGACCAGTGTTGCTTTTATTGCTTATAAATAAATGCAGGACAGGTTATTAAAAATAAAAGTTAATAAAATACTGACGATTTTCCTAAAATGGATTCTTAGCTGAAACTTTTATTGCATACATTTTTTACTCTGGAAATTATTTTAAAATACCTGTAACTTTTGACATGATTGAAGATAAAAAAAACGTTCAATATGAGTCGTAACACCCCATTTTTAAAATATGACGACGAAAAACTGAAATTAAATTTTGGGGAAAATTCAAATATTGCAATAAAATCGTTCCTTCTCGCCGCAGAGCGGGGTCGGCATCCGGCACGATTCACTGCGACGTTTTTCACGCCGGTCGCCGAATGCATTTATCCGGGAAGAGAATTAAATAAAGCAGGCGCGGTGGCGGCGGCAGTTCCGGAGATAAATTGCGGGACATAACTAGAGTAGATTAATCAATGGTCACCTCGGCGTAATTTCTGGCATGGCCGTGCAGTAAACGAGCTGCAGGGAGAGACTTATATTGCTGCTATTAATCCGCGGCCGCTCTCATACCTTACGTCTCTAACTGTATCACCGTTCGGGATAAGCAACGGCCTCCGGACGCATTAATTACGGCGTCCATCCTTGTGTATGTATGAGATATACGCCGGGGCGGATGCGAGAGCCATATATTACCCTGGCGGACGTGCGGAGTATTAAAAACGGGGCACGTTCCCTCCGGAAGTGACCGCGGCGTAATGCCGATGCCCGCTGCCGCCGGTCCCATCTCCTTTTCGTTGCGTTCGGTCTCCGCATCGTGCCCTTTCTGAAATTTCCAATTTTATAGATAGACGAAAAGAAGAAATATATAATTTTCAATTAATTATATTGTAGGAAACTACTACTGTGCGGACTAATGACCCTACCAGCGTGGAATTACACCCACAATATCTAAGAAACTGTTGAGATCATTCTGGTGGTTCTAATATCAGGATAGTATAGATTGCTTTCTCGCAGTAGGTCACATTTAGCAAGTTATATGTCACCCACTCTCAAGACAACAACAATAAAATTATTATACAAGGTGTTCCACCTAAGAGCGATTTTTCTGTAACTCTGTAACTATAAAAGGACCCCGCACTTTTCTTATGGGATGTGGTTTTCGGCCAATTTTTTTGAAACTTCGCAGGTTGATAGTTCTTAACATGTAGATCAAAAGTCTCAATGGGCACAAAGCCCTAAATCCACCTCTTCCCCCCAAAAACTGCCTGCAAGTAGCGGGGGGGGGATTTAACTGATTTCTGCATGTAAAACAATTTATTTTTTTAATCAACCCAACAATGACCCCAAACAACCACATTTTTGACTATCAAACTACCCCACTTGACCCCGCCCCCCACGAATGAGCCTACGGATTTTCCAGATTACTGTATTTTATAGTTGCACGTATTTTTTCCACGAATATTTGCACGTATATTTTTTGCACGTATTTTTTCACGCTGAATTAGAATCTGCAACTCAATTTTACGAAATCGGGTCAGGAAAATTGTTATTAACAATTTAATTGTTTATATAGCTGTAGAAAGTTTATTTGTCATTTTATGAAAAAATAAATCATGTAAGTTATTTATTTTGACGAAATCTAAAAAAAAATTTCTATATGTTTTTTTCGAAAAAGTAATATTCAAGCTGTAAAACGCTGTTAAACTTAACACACTTGTATATCTATAGCTGTCATACGTATACTCTGTGTTAAACTTTGGTGGCGTTTTAAAGCTAAAACATTGACTTTTCGAAAAAAATACAATAGTTTTTTTTAGATTTCATTGAAATAAAAAACTTTTATTTGAAACTTTTTTTCATAAAACGACAAGTAAACTCCCCGCTAGAACAGGAAAATATAATGCAATAAACCAATATTGATTTTATTTTCTATAACTCCATAATATGTAACTTTTGCTGAGTAGGTATGTAGAAAAAAATAAACTTTTTAAACAAACCATCATTTGAAGTGTTTTGACTACTTTCAAATATGACACAACCTTCTGTAAGAATTACATAAGTTGCAAATTGTAGTAGTTCTAGATAGAATTTAAGCACTTGTGATATGGATATAAATATTTTTTTTATTAAAATATTAATGATTTTCCTAGCACTAATTACTATTAAATAATAGACTTCGAATTTTCACTCCAAAACTTGCTGTCACTCTTATTTTTCAAATATTTTCCCAACTTTTATATTTAGCGTGACTATTTACAAGTATTTAATATTATTACGTTGCAACGTATTTTCTGTAAACATGTTCATATTTACATCAGTAAAATGAGTCCGGTTCTGTTAAGAGCCGTCTACTCCCGAACTCTATGATCATAGTTTACCGACTCTCTACTACAATATTAATGTTTTTTCTGACATTTATAGAGACTAAAACATGGAAAGCGCTCGCTTACCGTGACTCTACTTATCATGGTACGTCCTGGGTACCCCCGCGACGTAAATACGCCTCCGGGCGCCTTGAAAGGGTCAAGCTGGGATGATTTGTGGGGCGCTCTCCGGGAGAGAATAGCGGAGCCGGCGCTTTGCGGAGAAATGGACTGTCCACTTCGTACGGTGAGGCGGCGGCGGCGGTGGCGGCGGGCTCGCCCCGCGCCCCCGGAATATTGACGAGTGTTCCGGAGCCCCCGGAATTTATATGATGTTCGAGTCGCGCCCGGCATTGGCCGCCGCCGGTATCCAATAACGCCACCCACCACGCCGCTCCCGTCAAACTGAAATTCTGAAAGAAACCGCACCGGCGATAAAACATGACATTCCGAAATACATAACTCAACGGACCCCTCGACCGGAGCGATACGGCCCGGATGGCGGAGGGAGCGCGAGGGATTTATTTTTTCTACACCGCCAGGTCCGGGTGGGTCTTGTTGGTGGTGTTGATTCATGCAGGACTTTTATAAATGATTACAAGCCACCTGACCAGTTATTTTGTTCCAAAGAGTAATTTTCTTCCCGGTGGCAATTAAATTTTGGTAAAATAAAAAATTACTAAAACAATAAGGTCATAATTTCGTTTTACCGTCTGGTGATCGGTTTATAATTTTTCACATTTCAAGGCGAAAACCTCGCATTCGTGGGAGAAATTTTCCAACTCACCCGAATTTTTTGCACATTCGTGATGTTCCTTAACATGAATCAAGATGATGCCGGCCGGAAATCTGGTGTCCATTTGTTTAAACAAACTCTTTTTAAACAAATTGTAAAAATTGGTTTCTTCACTCCAGAAAAAAATTTTTTTAGATTTTTTGGCACATTATAAACAAAAATGTTCCTATGCACTATGCCTCTAAAATTGATAATTTTAAAGTTATAAACAATTTAAGTTGCTAAAAATGACGATTTTCAACGGCTGATTTCCAGGTTAAAAATTGTTATTTTTGATGTTGCCAGATACCTAAATCAAAGTTTAAACATCCCCCTACAAGATACTGAAGAGTTTTTGGGACTCGCATTATTCTAAAGCCTTGTTTTTTAATTGTTAATAAAGCGCTATATTGAACTTCTGACAGAATTTCTTTGTATCTCCACAATTTTTGAGAAATGTAACTCAAATTTGGAACGTAGGCTAAATTAAACTACCTGCATGATTAGCCCTGCCTAATAGTTGTCACAGTGTACGGGGTGATACTTTTTCTGGGGTCGGACCACTTTTCAGCCCCTAAAACTTTCTTCCGGTATGCCACTGGTCTTTCCTAGGTTTGGGGTTCAATTCTCTGTTCAATTTAGACTCTTTAGAATCTGCTGCCGTTTTCGAGCAAAAAAAATAAAAAATGATTTCCTGTAACTCGCTAAATTAGAAGCCGGATTTCAAAATGCTCTAGTGTGTTCTGACTGACAGATAATGATTATCTTGTTTCATTAATTTTGACCTTTGGGTTTCAAAAACTACTTCTGCCTATTTAGATAAATATTATTTGAGTTAAATATTAACTATTATTTTAATTATCTACTTATTGATACAGGCTAACAAAGAATAAACAGAGCTAATTAACAAATTTTAAAATTCATCGATGTTTTAGAAAGTCGTTACTACTTCGTTAAAAATAAACAATAAACTAACAACTACAATAAGGCAAACAGTATTGTGCATAAAAAATCATTTGAAATATTAATTCTAAATTGTTCACCAAACGTCAATTTTGCAAAGATAAACACTAAGTTATACTTTGACATAAGAGAGCGCATTTTCTTAATTAGTTGTTATTAGTGATTGAATGTTCCTAAAAACTTCGCGGACCCCCTGGGAAGAAATGACAGACCCCCGGGGGTTCACGGACAACATGCTATGAACCAAACTCCTCTACTAAGTAGAAGATTTTGAAATCCGGCTTTTATTATAGCGCGTTACAGGAAATTATTTTTTATTTTTTGCTCGAAAAGGGTAGCAGATACGAAAACATTGCAAGAGACAAAAACGTTTCTAAATTGAACAGGGAATTAAACCTTAGCCTAGAAAAAACCAGTGGCGTACCGGAAGAAAGTTTGCGGGGCTGAATGGAGGCCCAAACCCAGAGAAGGTATCACCCTGTAAATCGTGAAAACTATTAGGAAGGGCTAATGATGCAGGCAATCTAAGTTAGCCTATGTTCCAAACTGGAGCTACATATCTCAAACATTGTGACGGATACAAAGAAAAATTATTGAAATTTAAGTTACACCCTGTATTGTGGTAACGAAGCATTTACTGACATATGTTTATATGAAGTTTTTTACTCAAAATCATCCGCAGATTCGCCCCCCTGAATGAAGATATACTATTATGAAACATCCTGTACTTATATTACATATTGAAGAAGGAATTAATTTCTATCCCCAAAAAAAACAGTTTGCCTCTTCATCAATAAACCTTTTTAGTAGTGACGGTTCCCGGTGTAAATCTCCTTTGATCGTTTCATATAAAATTTGATACTGTTACAATATGAAAAGGAATACGATGATTTTACGTTGATAATATTGTATTTAATTTTTTTTTTCTGATTTTATAATAAAAATATGTAAATATTACCTTACATTTACTATTTACTACCTTGAGTATATTTGAAAATTTAAAAAAAAAAATTTGGAAAATTTTTTTCGAAAATTTTGAAAATTTTTTGAAATTTTTGACTTTTTATTCATTTTTACATATTAATATATTCGATATTTGAGTAAAATTTGACAATTCTTATGTGAAAAGTAAATTTATTCACCTGTTTGCCCGCGAAAGATGACTTCATGGTTTTAATAATTTTTTCCAGACGAACCACAGCTCGGACAAAAAACAAAGTGTCAAAGTGCAAAGTATCGTTTATATTGGAAAATACTTTTTCTACAAGGTAGTATTTTTTATTTTTCTCTATCTTGATCCCAGTCCAAAATATTAAAGAATTTCGAAAATGAAAATGTTTTTCAAAATTTTTTTGTACATTGGGAAATTATTAGACCTGTGAACTTTTCCTTATGTTAATCTGCATACTTTGAAGAACTTTGTGCAAAACCATACTTATCGTATCAACTTCGACGTCACCTGTTACGTGGGTGTCATACAATAATGAAAACGTAATATTGACAGTTGGTAGAAGGAAGCGCAAAAACAAACGCTTAGGTGGGGAATTCTGGAAGGAAGCCTAAATAGTTGAAGTGAGAACAGTGTGGAGATGGGAGTAAGACGATCGGCGGGCAGTGTGGCAAAATAGTGAAAAATCAAAGTGTTTAACCCGTATTAATTAGCAGGTAATTATTGTTTAAGTACTTGTTGTTAATTGTTATATGTAATCTTATTATTGTGATGGTTATAGATGTTTAATGATAATAATTCTTTGTATGTTTAGTCTCCATTGCTTTATGCTCAAGGGCATATATTTTTCTAAAGTAAAATTGTTATAATTATTATTAGCGATTGCTCATTATTGATTACATGTTAAAATATATATTGTCGTGACTGCCCAGATATTGCAATAACAACTCCTTTGTTTCACATCTAACTTGTTTTATTATGATTACATTGTTCGAAAAACAAATAATAAAGCATTTCTTGTGCTCACTTTATGTCATACGCATATAAGAGCCTTGTTGAATTTACTAACATTTTCGCCTGTGAGGAATGAATCTGTAAAAAGAATAATTAAATACAAAAAAAGAATTGCTAAAACAGAGCTTCCGAAATCTCAACTCATAGCTGGATTGCCGTATGGGACTCCAGTACCTTCCGGCCCTGCCGCCTAACTAACACCAAACCTCTTCAGTTTTACTTGGAAGTGTGTATATCTAATTCGAGTGAGGTAACATTTAGTGAGAAATTAAATAAGTCAGGTGTTATTTATCCTTAGCAAAGGATCTTAATTTATGCCTTTGGTTAGCGGTTGTTTTGTAATTCTATTTGGGTAGATAGAGCAACGATCGTGGGTTTCTCTGCCATGCTCTTTCCCCACAGGAGTTCTAGGTGAGCCTGGCACTCTCATTTTATGCTAAATGATTGTTAATGTTTTTGTTGTTCGTTCTATGTGTCACATGTTTGATTTGAAGACTGTTGTAGGTAAATAATAAAGTATTTACTCTGCTTTTGTTTTATAAAATTAAACCATACTTCCCCTCTTTAAAGTTAGTAGCCAGCGCCTTCCGGTCAATTAAAAATAAATGTATACAACGTAGGTATCCCTCATGACGATCACATATTTCTGGCCATAACTACGTATATTTTTTTTTCGATCGAACCCGGTTTTGTTATAGTACAACTTATAAAAAATATTAGCCATATTGCTAATTACTTATGCTTTTGGTGCAAAATTACTTCCACCGACTGGGCTATTAGTAGAACTAGAAAATGCCAAAGTTAAGCAAAAGAAGAGAAAATAAGCTAATGATAACAGCGAATGACTTATCAACAAGATGTAACCTGCGTGTGAGGCTATTTTTCCCGAGCATGCGCATTAGGAATAACACGGCTAATGTTAAATTTTTAGTTTATTTTTTAGGAATGTTCTTTTATATCGTTTTTTGAAAGCATATTAGTGTATCCACTTTTAAATCCTTGTAAAATAAATTCATTTGGAGTTGTTAATTTTTTTAGTATCTATGTAAATAGTACACAAGGGTCAGATTCGGTCTGTACAATTTCAACTATAACAATTTGTTGCGGGTTGCCTAAATATGTGACGTCACACTAAAAGAGTCTATTACGAAGTTGTGATGAGCCCGCAAGAGGCACTTTTTTTATTTTTGGTTGTGATTGACGCCGATTCGACACCCTTTCCCGATTTCGGCGTCGAACACCCCCCCGTTCGGCCCCGCCCGCTATGAGCCGAACGTCATGGAGCAATAAAGGCATTTGCATGGAGAGGGCGATTGGAATTTATCCGAGCAGCGGGCCGATAAATCCGTGCGACTTTATTAGATATCTCCTAATTTATGGGCCTTGTCTCGAGCCGCCAGTACAAATGGCGCTGATGTTACGCCGAACATCGCTTATAAAATATATCGGTGCAATGTGGAAGACTCCGCCGACGCCAATATAACTTGTCACCCGGGGGCGGGGGCCGCGCGCCGCCCCCCCGACGGTGCGAAACTTTGTTTTCATTAAGTTTACAATCGAAATTGCTCCACATAAATTAATGGGGGCGCTAATAAAAAAGTAAGCAATATTGGGGAGCCAATCGATGCGGAATTACGCCGACGTTTGCGTGTTTTGATTGCCAGGCGGGTCTCGGGCCGGATGTGCGGCCTGCGGTCTTTATTAAAATCTATTTCTCCGCCGCTACTGGTGGTCGTTTCCGTAAGCAATATGTTATATACACAAAAAATATTTAAATCGATAAAATCAATATAAATAGCCATTATCGTGTCTTATTATATTGTTAAATGGGCAGTGCCAGCAATGGCCAATAGTAGCGACTACGGAAATGCCTCACAAATTGCCTGTATCTTTACAGCTACTAAGAAAATAGTTCCAATGGGTATACATTCTTTTATAGGCTACAAAATATAGCGAATATGGTATAGTCTTTCCGAAGTCAGTTGATCATGTATAAAAACGTCTAGCAATAAAATTTAATGAGTTTCATAGGCGTCCCTAAAAAAGTTTTCTGCTAAAAGTAAAAAATTATAATCATTTTTATATAATGTGTAGAAAACTTCTATTATTCTATTCTATTCTATTCTATTCTATTTGACCAACAACATATTTTAATTATTTATGTCCTCAAACAAATTTATTATATTATATTTATATTGATGAATTTCGTTTTGTTCAATTTCAAAAGTCCTCCAATGTGCCATGTTGTAATAATGTTAGTAAACTAAATATCGCTCTTATTTCTCTTTTTCGCATTTGTAATATGAATGACTAATAGGTGCTATAATAAATTAAAATTACCTGAATCACACCAAATTCAGCATTGCTGCACTGCACTGTTAGGCCATTTGTTGACAACTGAATTTATGGCCAGGTCGCCTAGTGCGGCTGTGTTTGTGCCGCGTTTGCCCGCGCGCTCATTCTTCAACTGGGCTACCAAACCTGTATATGGGTATAGCTAAATAAATATGGGAACAAGTTTTTCAAATATTTCAATGCCGAGCTGCTGCGTCAGCCACCGAACCTTATACATACCGTCAACCTCTTGGTTCTTCAATTGAGATCGGAAAGACTATACGTGATAAATATTTTAGAAAAAAAAGTAAAATAACCACTTTCTCAGCGGATTACTGTTCACTCTTTGCAAAATCATTTAGAAAGACTTAAAAATCTTTCAGATTGCTGATGCAAGTATAAGATTCCAATAAAAAAATCGTAGCTTTTCACCGAAATAATGGTTTGATAAATCTTGTGTCTAAATAATAAAAAATTTGTGGAAGACAGTCAATTTGAAATGCGATTCAAAAGAAAGGTTCGTTTTCATAAGTGAAATTCTTTCAAAAATATTGTACAGGGTGTTTCAAGAATAAGTGCCAAAATTTTTATCACGCATTTAACTTATCAAAAGGAATAACTTTTTTTCAACAGTTTTTTCAAAAACTTTTCGTTAGTTGGAAACTACTTCAGTACATTGATTCAGCAATACAGAATGGAAAGTTTAACTGGAACAAATTCTTTAACTTAATAAACAAAGGTTTGTCGCAAAATTTCTGTAACACGTCGATTTTTGACAATTTATTTGACAAACAAGACGGGGCACCACCACATTTTGCTCAAAATGTACGGACCTATCTCAACGAAGTGTTTCCGAATAGGTAGATTGGAGGAAAGGGCCCAATTGACTGGCCAGCAAGATCACTCGATCTTACTCCATTAGATTTTTTTATGGGGATATCTAAAAAGTGAGGTTTATGCTACTAAATCTAACGACATTGCCGAGCTTCAATAAAAAATCAGGGATGACATTAGGCAAGTAACGCCGGAAGTGTTACAAAATGTTCGTAATGCTTTTTATTATCGATTAGGGTATTTTCAGCAATAAGGTGAAGGGCACTTTGAAAATTTTTTGCTTTAAAGTAGTTTCAGTAAACAGTATAGTAGGCATGCCTCAAAAACATTGGAATAGAACTTTAAAAACACATTGAAATACCTCAAAAACCTCCTGGAACAACGAAATTTCTGAATACTTTGACCCATACCCAGAAATATTTAAAACACTGTCCTCCAACCTTTAACCTCTAAACCCCGACTGTTAAGTTTACCTCTTGGCATTTGATTCCTAGGTTTGGTCTTCGATCATTGACATTTGCTCTATGGCTTCCTGTTATTGATCTTTGACTCTGACAGTTTTCGAAGTATTTTGATGCATAATTTTCGAAATATTTCAAAGAAGTCTAAAATTTCCTCAAATCCATAGCGAAATACATGAATATGCGTCAAAATACCTTAAAATAAATAAAAACATTAAAAATACATCCAAAACAATTAATAACAAATGTGCTCGATTAAATTGTTTCTTTTCGACGGAAATTTTCCTCTACTTGATTTCCTGATTTTTCTTCATAATTGTTCTGCTGTGTATGTCTAGATACAAAGTAATGTTATCATGAAATGAAATATTTTCAGTGACTTGGCAAATAGCGATTACACGAACAATGAAAAGAAATAAATTTCAATCCTCAGGTTCGTACAGATACATTTCGATTTTACTCGAAAAGTTTTTACTTCACATCAAAGAATACTAAACATTCCCCAACCAGGTTGAGGTCAGCCATAAACTAAGACCAGCAATATCGCGCCATCTATAATGAATTACACATAAACCAGCTCTTTCCTTATTTACGGAACAGTGCGATATAAAAACGAGCAAAACAAAACGGCAAACAAAAATAGTAATCATCATCCCGATCCCCCTGCGACCATATCTAGGCGCGGATCGCTCGCGATTCCGACGAGGCGGCTGCCTCTGGCTCTGTCTCGCGCAGGACGGCAGGATCAGCAGTAACAACGCGGGCAAGAAGGACGTGCGGCCCTCGCTGGCCGGACAATGCCAGTGCAGAGCATCTATCAATCTTAATGAAGAATCGATCGACGTATAGGACGATTTGTTACAGTCTCATAAACACCGTTTGTGGACGGAATCATAAATAGATGGAGAAGCTCCGAACGCTGTTGTTACATCGTGTTAATTCAGTACAAGATGTTATTGGATTGGAAAATGATGCAAAGCGCGTTTCCTTTATTGGATAATGTATCTTCATTTCTGCAATATCTGTGCTTATGGGATTACAAGAGCTCTGGGAATTATTTGGGAGTATAAATGGGGTCAAGTTTTGGCTTCATACGATATCATAGACTTTTAGGTGTACTTTGAAAAAAAAAACAATTTTTATGGAAAATAAAATTTTAATATTAAATAATTGTTCGTGCTTGAACAGGTCGAAAGCATTAGCGATCTCAGTTTTTCTCAGTTATAGGTAGTTTAAATATTTACATTTTGGGAATAAATACACGTATATTTATTTAACACAGAAAAATACAGTGTATCTCCGAACTGTTGTAAACTTTTTTATTGTTGATTTTTCGAGAATAAGTTATTCTTGATAAAAGGTTTTGCTTATCTTGGGAAGCCAAATATGTAATAAAACATACAGAGCGTCAAAATATTTCAAAATGTGAAATTTTCCCTAAGCAGTGTCTTTAATTTTTGTTTTCGTTAAAAACCGTATTTAACAAAGTTGTTGGAGAATTCAAGAAATACTTAAATACGGGGTTTAGTCAGAAAAGAACAATAATCATATACATGGTGTTTTTAAATAAAGTAGCAAAAATGGTACCAGTGAATGTAGAGTCAAAAATAAGAGGATTGAAGTAAAAATACCTAATATGAAAGTTACACCCCTGAAGCGATATACCCTCTTAAAGGAGGAGATTGAAATTCACATTTTAATTTTTTTCTTTAACATGAGGAATGCTAGAGATACAAAACTTGGTATGAGCATCCTACTAAAAAAGAGACAACTTTTCAATATTTATTCGATCATTGGCGTATTTTATAAAGGAGTGAAACAGTCAACCCCATTGCAATATTTTATTAGAATTTTTTTATGTGAGGCAAATTATTTATTTAAAAATATTTATTGGGAAGACTGATTTATTGCGCAACTTTTTTACCTCTTGTAATTTTTCGATAAAACTGATAGTTTTAGAAAATTTGTAAAAAATATAGTAGGCGGATGTCATAACAAATAAATTGTTATTTTTCATATTAATAAATTGACACTTGCTGTCAACCAATAATTAGTAACAATTGATTAATTTATTATCAGAATAATTATGACAAATAATACTTATACCAATGACGAATATGTCGATATGTCGACATGCTCCAAGTGTTTTTCGAATCCAGAAAAAATAGTAACTCTGCAGGAAGATTATACCACCAATGATATCCAAACCGACCGATTCCTCATAGACAAACATTGGCCTCGATGGAAAGAAGGCTTCGCGAAACTGGTAAAATTCAGTCCAATCGTGAGGGTGCCGGAAGAAGGCGTAATATCCGACTGTTGAAACTGAGGAAGCTATATTGGAACATCTAGCACAAGACTGTGGTACAAGCACACGACAGTTGTCCAGGCAACTGCAAGTTTCTCACAGTCTTGTGTGGAATGTAGCTCATGAAAATCTTTTACACCCATTTCACCATCAACCCGTGCAAGAATTGAATGACCCTGATTTACCTGTCATTGGTACATTAATATTTCCAGGCATGACTTAAATTTCCTAATGAATATACTTCTCACTGATGAAGCAAATTTTCCTAGAGTTGGTGCAGTAAACCTTCATAATGTGCATTCATGGTCGGAAGAAAATACTCATGAAATATTTGTTTCGAAATGTCAACATAATTTCAGTTTAAACGTTTGGATGGGAATTGTAGGAAATACTCTGATAGGTCCTTTTATTCTTCCACACAGGCTTGAAGCGGCCGAGTATCTTAGATTTTTGAACGAAAATCTTCCAACATTACTTGATGATGTGGTATATGCACGATGGGGCGTTTGCACATAATACACTTGCCGTTAGAGAGTGGTTAAATTTAAATTACCCGAATCGCTGGATTGGTCGTGGTCGTGATGCCCCTGTATGTTAGCCTGCACGTTCACCTGACCTAACGCCTATGAATTTCTTTTTATGGGGACACATAAAAAGTATTGTTTATACCACTCCTGTTGCCTCCTTAGAAGAACTACGCTTAAGAATATTTCAGGTAGCAGATGACCTTCGCAATACCCAAGAACTGTTTGTGCGACTGCGTTATAACTTCAACAGACGTATTAGGTTATGCTTGCAGCAAAATGGAAATTATTTCGAGAATATTCTTTAAATTTAATTTTGCATTTCTTGCTTTTCGTTTGTATTAAATTTTATTTCAGATAAATTACTTTATCTAATACATGTCCCGTAGTCATAAGTTATCAAACATTTTTCATTAATTAATAGCAAATTATTCTTAATGTTATTATTAAATTACCAGCTTATTGACAGAAAGTGTCGATTTATTAATATGATAAATAACAATTTACATATTTGTTATGACATCCGCCTACTTTATTTTTACAAATTTTCGCAATTACCCCTTTAGGGAACGATGACGCATCTAATTTTTTTTTTACTAGAAAACTATCGGTTTTATCGAAAAATTACAAGAGGCAAAAAAGTTGCGCAATAAATCAGTCTTCCGAATAAATATTTTTAAATAAATAAATTACTTCATATAAAAAATTCCTAATAAAATATTGCAATGTCAAAATTAAAATGTGAATTTCAATCTCCTCCTTTAAGAGGGTATATCGCCTCAGGGGTGCAACTTTCATATAAGGTATTTTTACTTCAATCCTCTTATTTTTGGCTCTACATTCACTGGTACCATTTTTGCTACTTAATTAAATGAATACGAGTGTATTCAGCTTAGTTCGTCATCGACGCAGTCACATCCAATCCTATGACAGATGGACGGGTCGACACGGGGTTAATTCGAACCAGATCCGGCCGAACGGCGTTAATATGATAAAACCAGTGCCCCCGGGGAAAATTTGGCACTTTGTCAAAGACGTAAGCCACACGGGCGATAATAACCGTGCCGTTAGCGGCTAGACTGCCGGAGGCCCTGGAACGGCCCCACCACCTCCATTTATCATTATTAACCGCTGCGGGGGTGGGTTTTATATCCGCGATCCGATCATATTTTCCACTTTGCCAGGCAGGGAGGGCAGGGCTTAAGTCTCACGGAATCCTAGAAGCCGACCAATGGGAAAATGACGGGTAAACCGGATTTTCCTTGTCTCAGTTTGGATATTTCCTTTATTAATATAAAAATATGCGTGAATTATTTATCATTTAATTTTAATTCACATCTAAAACTATTTTTTAAACACGAATTTAAATTTAACTTGCATTATAAATCTGAAAGATTGAGGTTTTATTCTAAATAATTTTCTCGACACATGACTTGGCAATGCGTAATTCACTGGTGCGCATAATAAAAATAATGACTTTCCCCAACAGGGGCTCTTAGAAAATTCAAAAAAATTCAAAATTCATTTATTTTTCCATGAGATATACATACATATATATAGGAATAGTCATATATAAAAAAAAAACATAGAACATAAATAAGAACAAACTAACATATTACAACCAAGAAAAAAAAATGTTAGTCATTTGTCAGTACCGGTGTAATCTACAGCAAAGAACTAATCTAGACCATACAAAGACCGTTCCAATAAAAACTTCTTTAATTTGCTCTTAAAAACACCCTGTGTAAGTGAGTCTGTTATTTCAGAAGGTAAATGATTGTAAATTTTAATAGCCAGTCAATTCGACGATTTGCGAGAAATGTTATATTTACAAAAGGGTAAACGGAATTTATTGCAATTCCTTGTGTTGTAATGGTGGATTTCAGAATTTAAAGAGAACTTCTGCTTATTCATGAAAACATAAACAGCAGACTCAACAATAAAAAGACTGCACAAAGTTAAAATTTTATATTTTTTAAAAACATCTCTACATGAATCCAGGAAATGTATATTTGCAATCAACCTCAGAATACGCTTCTGAACAACAAAAACATCACTTGACAAAGTGGACGTACCCCAAAATAAAATTCCATATCTCAATCTCGACTCCACCTGTGCATAATATAAACTAATTAACTGATGGCTGGTAAGTACCATTTTAAGTCTCCTGAACATATAACTAACTGAATTTAATTTAGCAATTAAGTTGAAACAATGTTCTTTCCAATTCAAATTTTCATCAATCGTAACACCCAGAAACTTTATATTTCTTGAATTAGAAGAAATTATAGAGTCTTTTAAAATAACATCAATTTTCGGGCAGTTATTTTGCCTATTATGAAATCTAATGGCCTTTGTTTTAGAGCTGTTTAAGAAAAGACAGTGAGTTTCAAACCAAGCCAACAATTCGTTCAGGGAGCTCTGACACATTATATTTAAATTTTCAGAACATGGAGATGAAAACAGAAACGCTGTGTCGTCAGCATAACGAACAACAGAGGCAACAGGTGAAGCCGAGTCAATGTCGTTACTATAAAAAAGAAAAAGGATAGGCCCCAGCACAGATCCCTGTGGAACTCCCATGTTATTAATTAAAATATTAGAATCAATATTATCTTTTTTTATANAAATTTTGAGAAAAATTGTGATAGGGCCAGTCCGTTTCTGGACACCTGATAATAGCAAAAAGTTGATTTTAGCATCAAATCGTAGAGCTCCATGTGTAATACAACGTACGAAAATTTTATTAAAATATACAGGGTGGTTTCAAAGTTATAACCCTAAACGTTAATTTCTAGGTACCCCTTTGACCCCCCATAACTCCGTTAGGGGGCACATTAGGAAAAAAATTATAGGAAGGACTAGTTTTATTTTGACCTTCCCTATACACTCCCGAGAGATTAGGAGGTACTTACCGGACACCCTGTATTTCCTGGCCTATTGAAGTAAGATCTATCCATTTATTTCGACATATTTGATTGTAGGGTTTATTTTAAAGTGCATAGAAGTGGCGATGGTTATATTTACGTAAGTAGTTAATCGGCCGCCCGTAAAATAAATCATGCGGCGTCTAGCAAGCTCAGAAAAGAAATATTAAAGTTGAAAGGCCGCTGCCGAGTGCTATCCTCTCCAGTAAACCTCGTAAAAATACGTCCAGGTGTTTACACACCGTCCGGGGCTTCCAGAGAAGTAAAAGAAGGGAACGGAAGTTTTGTTTCGGTTATTTGCACTTTTATCAAGAAAGTTGAGTTAGAAGAGCCCGAGGCGAGGCCATCAAAGTTTGATAAGTTTCCCCGTTACAGAACGGAGCACTACGCTGCTGGACGGCGGTCATTTTTCTTTCGTTTTCCAATCTACGCAGCCCCGAGATGTTTTCTTTTGTTTTCCGATGGAATTACAACCGCCGGACTGGGGAAATCGCGTCGGGAAATTTTGTTTTATCCGCTCACGGCCGGACCCTGTTCGGTTTTTTTATATGGAGATTCGAAAGATGGGCGAAAAACGTGAAAGCGCTTTTCTTGCGAAACAAAAAGGTCCATTGTTATTTTTATTACCATTTGAGCATCTTTAATTACACGTAAAAAACGCCTTCAATATATTGGACATTTTAACATTGAGAACCTTTAGGGGGAAGACGACGCATCATCGGAGGCATGGCTGGTTCCCGGGTATCATCCACGGGGAAGCGTCCGTCTCTGGGCGGGCTTAAATATTATATAGAGAAAATCAAACAGCAAATAAAGCAGACGGGAAATGGTGGATCCGACACCGCTCCGCTCTCGCTCCGGCGTAGCTTAATGGCCGGATCCCGGAAATTGTGAGCACATATATCTCGCGCCAGATTTATGAAAGTGCTTTTCTTCCCGGTGCAGAGACGGAGGAGAGGAGGGTAGAGAGATATATACAATAGCTGCGACCCAGCACCTGCACAGACGGTCTTAAAGCTGCTGCTGCTGATGTTAGATGGCAAAGCAGAATATTACACCTCGCCCACTGCGATCAAGTAGGAACTGCTAAAAGCTTCTCGTCCAACCAAGAACAGAGATATTAAATAAATAAATGATTTTTGCATTTTTAACATTAAAATACAAAGCCTTAATGATTACAAACCAAGTGACTAGAGGCTAAGTGACCATAAAATAACTGTTATTTACAATCAATCATCAATTACTGCGTGTTTTGATTTTTATTTTATTATTTTTATTTGGAGTTCACACTGTCATTACCAAATTTTTCACATATTTCACTAAGTAGCTATTTTCTAACATTACTTTTTCATTTGTTGGATTGTTTTTTCAGGTAATAAATTTAATATAGTCTAGGCGCTAGATACTTGACTTTGACAGATAGATTCTTGACGTTTTGAAGTTTGATAACAAGGAAACTTATGTCTAGTTTCGTGAGTATGACCTAGTAGATATACAGGGTGTCCGGTAAGTACCTCCTAATCTCTCGGGAGTGTATAGGGGAAGTCAAAATAAAACTAGTCCTTCCTATAATTTTTTTTCCTANAAATTTTCATCAATCGTAACACCCAGAAACTTTATATTTCTTGAATTAGAAGAAATTATAGAGTCTTTTAAAATAACATCAATTTTCGGGCAGTTATTTTGCCTATTATGAAATCTAATGGCCTTTGTTTTAGAGCTGTTTAAGAAAAGACAGTGAGTTTCAAACCAAGCCAACAATTC
Source organism: Anoplophora glabripennis (assembly GCF_000390285.2). NCBI lineage: Eukaryota > Metazoa > Arthropoda > Insecta > Coleoptera > Cerambycidae > Anoplophora > Anoplophora glabripennis. The sequence goes on along the minus strand of NW_019416698.1, from coordinate 163,673 downwards.
GTTCAGAGAGTTCTGACACATTATATTTAAATTTTCAGAACATGGAGATAGATGAAAACAGAAACGCTGTGTCGTCAGCATAATGAACAACAGAGGCAACAGATGAAGCCGAGTCAATGTCGTTACTATAAAAAAGAAAAAGGATAGGCCCCAGCACAGATCCCTGTGGAACTCCCATGTTATTAATTAAAATATTAGAATCAATATTATCTTTTTTTATATCATCAATATGATTAACACAAACATACTGAGGTCTATTGCTCAAGAAAGATTGCACCCAATCAAGTGCGACGCCTCTAATACCATATGCCAATAGCTTGTTAATTAAAATATTATGTTGAACACAGTCGAAACCCCGACTAATATCACAAAAGATACCAACGGGACCCTCGCCAGATTCAATGTACATTGAAGAAGTAAACTAAATTCGATTGAGCCCTTAAGGTTGAATAAATTTTTTAGGGCTCAAGGAAATGTATCTAGTCGTAGATGGATGGATTTTCAAAAAGTTTTTGACTCACTTTCCCAACTTTTTCCAATATATTTTTTGATATCGATATTTTTCCTTCTAGGCGAGCGGTTCACCCCTAAAAGATGCTTCTAAATGAATGTAACCGACTAAATTTTTAAAACAAAAACCTACAGCATGAAACTTTTTTTATTTTATAGTGTAATTTTCTGATAATTTACATATTTTTTTAATATTTTTTGGCGTGGTCAGTGAATTATTTAAACAAGAGTTGTAAAAAAAATTACTCACCGAATGGCTTTGAAAATAGCTTTTTTATTGTAAAATGGACCAAAAAAAGACACTTTTTGTTCTTTGACAAAAATTCGAAAAGTGCTTCGTTTCCGAGATATTTACAATTTAATGTGAAAAAAGTGACGAAATCGACAAATTTTCGGATTTTTTTTTTCAAAAACTACTGAACAGTTTTTAATTCTAAAAAAAGCATAATAATCGGCAGATCTTCTACTTTAAGATATATTTTTTTGGTATAGGTCAATTATTTTATTCAAGGTCTAAAGCGAGTAAAAAATAGTCTACAAATAGTGAAATTGTAACTCTAGATCCATTGGCACATGGATAGAAAATCGAAAATGGTTGTTTGGATTTTAATTATTTCGAGTTCGAGGAACTGGGTTAGATATGCTTCAAAAATATTTTTGTTCATGTAGTGGAAAAAAATTGTAACTGTCATCAAATGGTGTGCAGTCTGTGCGTGCTCAGATGAATGTCAGAATGTTTCGTCCGAAATTGATGATGAAACGCTTATTTCAACTCAAGAAATTGTCGAAAATAACGAAAAACTTATTATTTAAAAACTAAATAAAAAAGAAATTAATATACTTTTATTGCTCTTAATATTTTTGTAAAATAAAAATAAAATAATTATCCTATACAATAAATTATCCAATAACTTTTTTATTTTTCGAGACCGCTAGGTCAATTTATTATTATTAGGTTAATTTTACGATTTAAAAAGCTTATTTAGTTTAGTTTTGGTATAACTTTCAAGTCAATTTTAGCCATTTATAAAAACAAAAATCGAAATTGAACATTTGTACTGTTGACATATATCGATAAAAAAATCATAATAATGTTTATTGTAAATATAATCTAATCCAAGATATTGTAAAAAGAAAATTTAAATTTTAAGTGTTATCATAATTTTCTTTAAAAGACTTTTTTTTCACTCGCTTTAGACCTTCAATAAAATGATTGACCCATACCGAAATAATATATCTTAAAGTAGAAAATCTGCCGATTATTATGCTTTTTTTAGAATTAAAATCTGATCAGTAGTTTTTGAGAAAAAAATTCCGAAAGTTTGTCGATTTCGTCACTTTTTTCACATTAAATTGTTAATATCTCGGAAACGAAGCATTTTTCGAATTTTTGTCAAAGGACAAAAGTGTTTATTTTGGTCCATTTTACAATAAAAAAAATTTCAGCCATTCGGCGAGTAATTTTTTTTACAACTTTCTTGTTTATAACAAGTGACTGACCACGCCGAAAAATATAAAAAAATATGTAAATTATCAGAAAAACACACTTTATAAAATAAAAAAAGTTTCATGCTGTAGGTTTTTGTTTTAAAAATTTAGTCGGTTTGGCCTTTTTTTTAGGGGTGAACCCGCTCGCCTATTCAGGGTGTCCACATTTAAGCAACTCTACGACTAAAATTTTCCCGAACGGTGTTTATTTGTTTTTAAAGGAACACAAATCTCGCCTATTTAATGAAAAATATCCCAGGCCGACTTAATACCCACTCCCCGCGTCCGCACTAATGAAAAAACTTCGTTAATCAAGGAGCACCCCACCCCGACATAAGGCGGCGGCAGCAATAACCAGGCGACATCCGAAGACCCGATCGGCCGCAGAAGGGGGGCGGGGGCAGATATCCAGCGCGGGGGCGGCATAATCAGGCCTAGATTGCAGGCCGATCCTGATCAGACACAGTCATTATCTCGGCAATACCGAATTAGCTGGTAAATATTCATGGGCAGCGTCTCATTGACGATGCTCGGTCTTGATGAGAAAACCCCTCGCCCCCCGGCCGGCGGACATCGTCATTTCCATGTCAAAAGGCCAACGTCGAGCTCCCGGCAAGTGTTCCGTCCGCAAGCAGTTGGTAGGTCTCGAGTAGGAGCGGAGGAATGCGAGAAACAGCACTTGCACAATGGATTTAAGTGCATTATTTCAGGTTAATTTACTTCTGAAGCTGCTGGAAGACGAACCAGTACTAAATTGGTCACTATCAGTATAAAAAGTAACAATTTTATTCCAATTTATTTCTTCAAAACGAGCCAAACTTTACTGTTTGCTTTGGCACCTTATTTAATAAATTATATTGGATTAAAATATTTAGTTGCGCTCAATGAGAACCCACATAGAATTTAATAAATCGTCGCCGGTGAATCTGACAAAAGCTATTACAACCATCAACAAAAATAAATGCAAATAAAACTCTCCACATTATTGTAAAAAAAACTGAAATAAATGTTTTCGAAATCAATTAACTATAACGCCATACAATATGCGTGTTTGGCGACTATTACCGTGGCATTTTCATTTTTGAATAACGGCATTACCACTGAATTGATGCAATCACAATTCTACGGACGGCCTAAATTGGAAAAGTTTCGCTTATGGAAGCGATTTTAAATGAAATAGCTGTTGATAGCGATGCATGCGAACCAGGACTGCAATCATAACCAGAGGTTGGGTAACATGCACTAGAAATCCAACAAAATCATCCACCAACTTTAATATATTTAAATAAAAAATAGTAATTATGCTATTTATTGACTTTATTTTTGTTATATCTAACAGGGGGGCTTCTGAAATAACTGCGTTTCCTCAAAGGGGTAATAGAGGACGTGATATTGAACAATATTCATTAAGGATTATTACGCGAAACTTCGGCGGACCCTGCATCGACCCACTTCATCAACTGTTGAACAATGCGGTGGTAAACCAAGTTCAATTGCTTGTTTTCGTCGACTGCAGATTGATTTGCGTTATTTTATTTCAAACTAGTTTGTATGCCAATACCTCAGAGACAACAGCCGAATCCTACAACAGTTCAAACACTGCGGGGCACTGGCAGAGTGAATATATGAAGAGAAAGAAGAAAGGCCACAACGTGTCTTGAAGAGGAAGAAACCTTGTCGAGAGAAACCTGAGCCGCAGTACTCCCGACAATGCACACGTGTGCATGTCACTTTTCACACTCTTGTTTTCCACGTTGATAGAAGTATTTGAAATTATGCAGAGCTTGCAATGATGGATGTCAAATAAAGGATGCAAAACATCTAAACATACTGGCTACGTTTCCAAAGCATTTTTGATTATAAAAATCTCGAACGTATTTGTCGAAATGTTGCGTTGCATATTACCCGCGCCCTATTCATAAAGCTGTTTACTTATTGATACAGACGGCTACAAGATGGCGTGACCGGAAAGGGTGACTTGACGTCAAACCAGCATATTGACAGCTATCACGCTATGCCTTATTATTACTCCCCCATCCATATATTTATGTAACAATCGTTGCGCCACGCGTCACTAATAATTCAACAACCGCTCCTGATACACTTCCATGTACACAAATTATCCATTTATTTTGCAATATGTCCAGTAATATTTCGACCGAAACAGCGTTTAAATCTAAGTACTGTATTTAAGTTTAAAAAAAATCTATAATGCTGTTGTAACAGGTTTTCTCAAAATTTCTTAATAAATGTTTATATCAGAAATATGTTAAATAAAAAGAAGACTGTTTCGGAATCTTTCAGAAGATTAGAAAACAGTAAAAAATGTACAAAATACAAAGAAAAAATATAAAAAATTTTATATCTAGCATAAATGTTAAATAACCTTCAGTTTGTTCTATGAATAATCTATAATAATTGCGTTGTCATTTATTTTATTGCTTTTGGAATTATTTTGTCTATTTTGAATTTTATTTCTTGGGTTATTTTATTATTAATATAATGGGTGTACACCACGTAAGAGGGATTCTTCTGTAACTCTGTAACTGTAAAATTTATAAAAAAAATGGTTTTAATAAAAGTTGTCTGGAATCATGTGGGCCATGTAAAGAAAATATTTTTAGCTTTACGGGGTGTTCCACTTCGCGTGGGCGCTACATAATTTTGTTATTTTAAATGGAACACCCTGTATATTATTGCATTTTTGAATTCTTGGTTAATATTAGGTAGAGTTTATTAAATGTACATGGTGTTTAAAACTTACCTCATTTAGAGACCTGAAATCGTGTTTTTTTTTCAAAAACAACTGATTATCTCGAAAACGGTAACTCTCTAAATGAGGTAAGTTTTAAACACCGTGTACATTATAAAACTCTACCTAATATTAACCAAAGAATTAAAAAATGTAATAATATACAGGGTGTTTCATTTAACACCCTATAAAGCCGAAAATATTTGACTACAGTAGCCCAGCCATGTAAAGGTTGAAAATACTACAACTTCAATAAATTTTTTTCTCGGAATCTGTAAGGATTTTACAAATTTTTTGTTACGATATCGACTTTTTATGGATAAGTTGTGAATCACCCTGTATTAGATGTTATTAGACGATTGCAGTTAATTTTGCCCTTAATTTTTGTAAGAATATTGTTTGGCAACAAAGTGAAGACCTTACTTTTAAACTTTCGTTAGTTATATTTGATTATATTCATTGGCCTATAAATATCCCTGATGTAAGTCCACCGGATGCATTTTCGTGAAAATCTTAAATACAGACTTTATGAAGTGAAACTACAAAATCCTCAAAATATTGGTAATAAAATAATTTATTTACTGCATATCATTTTTTATTTTGAATAATTATTAATTATCAGCTATTTAATAGATATTTCTAGTACAATATAACACAGTTGAAGCATGTAGACCATATAGTAGTTGTTTCCTGCAATATTAGGGCCCTATCCATAAAAAATAGTTCCACTTTCGACTCCATCTACTAAATCATTACTTAGGGCAAATAACTGCTTTATAGATACTGCTCTAACGCTTCGTAGTTTGTAAACCGAAATAACTACCTCACCCTGTACAAATGTCAGCTACTACACAACTGTTCCTGCTTGCTCCTGATCAATCCCCGTATAACTTTCGTCGAGTAATCTACCTCTCGGTCCGACGCTCCTCCCGAAACAGTTATTGTCAGAAACCGTCAATATCGCAATGATCCACTCTGCCTGATTTGATTATTGTGATTTTCCGGGCGAAATGTCCCACCTGATCATCGGGGAGATAGGGATTCGCTGCACGACGTGGTCATTTCACACCCCAGTGCCATTTGCGACACTGATAATGCCGTTATGCCGCTACCCTAAGTGCTTTGTCTAATGTACACTGCAATCTATAGGCTAATAATCAGCGTACTGAGTGATACAGCACATTGAAGAGACTGTATATTTCTTGTTTGTCAGTGCGAAGTAACTCGTAAAAAAAATTATAAATAAATGACAAATTTCCAAAATGTAAAAGTGTAAATTGAAATAGAAATTACACAAAATCATAAGCGAGTCATTATTGTCTTGTCCCTAATATATTTAAATACATGAATATAGTTTTATTTATATTTAATTAAAACATAAAACCTATTAAAACATATATATTTCATTATATAATATCAGCTAACAGCAATAAGTCTATAAGTACAAATTTATAAATTTTAGAAGTTGTATTAATTTACAAGATTTATAACAATAAAATATTAACCTATTATAATAATTATTATGCAATATTAATACCAGTGTCGTTTTTGACAAATAATTAAAATGAATGTAAAAAACAATATAAAAATATTTCCATAACGTTTCGGAAACATGTTCTACAGAGAAGACTGAAAGTTAAGTAGGTATACATTTTTCATATTATTATTGTCGATATGTCCTCATTTCTAGAAACAAATATTTAATATGGTAAATATAATTAAAATAAATCAATATAAATAACTAGGTATCATAAAACGTATTACATAATTCAAACACAATAATTACCTTTCGACGTTTATTTATAGGAAAGTATTCCTGCTTTTCCATTTTCCTCTTGGTTACTCTTATTTCTTTATTTGCTATTTCATCTTCTTGTTTCCTGGCACCTTGAATATTTCGCATAAATCTCTCAAAAGTTTCTCTTAGGTATAATTTTATTATAACTATTGTTCTAACGAACAGTTTTAAATGGTTTTAATTACAACACCTTCAATCCAAATAGTGTTCTAATGTCAAACCCAAACCTTAAATATATTTAGTCGACGCCGTCCTTTCCCGCCTTTCTGCGGATATCAACGCAATACGCATGCGCATCAAAAACGTCCCCAGCAACAATTACTGTAGTCTATTATTTTCAAGCGAATTTCGCTAACGGCAGGACTATGAATATTATCGTCATTTTCTTCGGACCGCGCCACGGCTCGCCGAAAATCAAGCGACCCACTGACTTTTGACAATATTTCTTATGCACTTAACATACTTTCACAAATAAAATATTTTTACATGGGAAAGTACTAGGGTTGCCGGTTATAACAGTATTTTTTTCCCCTACCAACCTAATTTGTTTAACAATAGGCCGTCAACTTTGACAGTCTGTAACTCCGTTGTTTTTCAACTAATCTTGACGATTTTTTTTAGCTTAAAGCTCTTTTCATAAGCTTTCCGAATATGTAATAATATACAACTATATCACGCTCGTGCGTCGTATATTTCATTTTACAACTAAGGCTAAAAAATAAACAAAATTTCCAGGTTGCAAATTTGAAATTAAAAAAAATGATAGATTTCAATGTATTATTATGAAATCTACCATGAAAAAAAATCAGTGCGATTGTGAAAGATCCTCGGGATCGTCCTAATAATAATTAGTTAATTTGTTTATAAGGCCATAACTTGTAAACTATTCAACGTACCGATTCCAGATTTCGTGTGAGTTATTAGACAGTGACAAGGAATGAGAGGATGCGATGCCAAAACGTTCTGGTAATAATAACGCAGTTTATAAATGTTTAATTCAAAAGTCATAAATAAACTTCTTCTGTTTATAACTTTTGATCTAATCAATATTTTTTGACGCTCGAGGGCTAGTTTTGTAGGTCTTTTGAAGACG
>NW_019416698.1:146382-152525 GCF_000390285.2 Anoplophora glabripennis | reverse complement strand
GTTGTTGTATTTGTTACCAATTTTTTTCAAAACCGATTTATCTCGCAAACCGTTCATTTTTTCGAAATAAATAAAGAGTACCATTTTTAAAGAAAAACCTTCAGAGTATCTAATAATAATATTTTCAGTTTGATAAAATTACTTCTGTCAAAATTTTGAGAAAAATTGTGATAGGGCCAGTCCGTTTCTGGACACCTGATAATAGCAAAAAGTTGATTTTAGCATCAAATCGTAGAGCTCCATGTGTAATACAACGTACGAAAATTTTATTAAAATATACAGGGTGGTTTCAAAGTTATAACCCTAAACGTTAATTTCTAGGTACCCCTTTGACCCCCCATAACTCCGTTAGGGGGCACATTAGGAAAAAAATTATAGGAAGGACTAGTTTTATTTTGACCTTCCCTATACACTCCCGAGAGATTAGGAGGTACTTACCGGACACCCTGTATTTCCTGGCCTATTGAAGTAAGATCTATCCATTTATTTCGACATATTTGATTGTAGGGTTTATTTTAAAGTGCATAGAAGTGGCGATGGTTATATTTACGTAAGTAGTTAATCGTCCGCCCGTAAAATAAATCATGCGGCGTCTAGCAAGCTCAGAAAAGAAATATTAAAGTTGAAAGGCCGCTGCCGAGTGCTATCCTCTCCAGTAAACCTCGTAAAAATACGTCCAGGTGTTTACACACCGTCCGGGGCTTCCAGAGAAGTAAAAGAAGGGAACGGAAGTTTTGTTTCGGTTATTTGCACTTTTATCAAGAAAGTTGAGTTAGAAGAGCCCGAGGCGAGGCCATCAAAGTTTGATAAGTTTCCCCGTTACAGAACGGAGCACTACGCTGCTGGACGGCGGTCATTTTTCTTTCGTTTTCCAATCTACGCAGCCCCGAGATGTTTTCTTTTGTTTTCCGATGGAATTACAACCGCCGGACTGGGGAAATCGCGTCGGGAAATTTTGTTTTATCCGCTCACGGCCGGACCCTGTTCGGTTTTTTTATATGGAGATTCGAAAGATGGGCGAAAAACGTGAAAGCGCTTTTCTTGCGAAACAAAAAGGTCCATTGTTATTTTTATTACCATTTGAGCATCTTTAATTACACGTAAAAAACGCCTTCAATATATTTTAACATTGAGAACCTTTAGGGGGAAGACGACGCATCATCGGAGGCATGGCTGGTTCCCGGGTATCATCCACGGGGAAGCGTCCGTCTCTGGGCGGGCTTAAATATTATATAGAGAAAATCAAACAGCAAATAAAGCAGACGGGAAATGGTGGATCCGACACCGCTCCGCTCTCGCTCCGGCGTAGCTTAATGGCCGGATCCCGGAAATTGTGAGCACATATATCTCGCGCCAGATTTATGAAAGTGCTTTTCTTCCCGGTGCAGAGACGGAGGAGAGGAGGGTAGAGAGATATATACAATAGCTGCGACCCAGCACCTGCACAGACGGTCTTAAAGCTGCTGCTGCTGCTGATGTTAGATCGCGAAGCAGAATATTACACCTCGCCCACTGCGATCAAAAAGGAACTGCTAAAAGCTTCTCGTCCAGCCAAGAACAAAGATATTAAATAAATAAATGATTTCTATATTTTTAACATTAAAATACAAAGCCTTAATGATTACAAACCAAGTGACTAGAGGCCAAGTGACCATAAAATAACTATTATTTACAATTTAAAATCAATCAACAATTATTATTATTCACTAAAGTAGCTATTTTCTAACATTACTTTTTCATTGGTTGCATTGTTTTTTCAGGTAACAAATTTAATATAGTCTAGACGCTAGATACTTGACTTTGAGATAGATTCTTGACGTTTTAAATTAAATTACCTGATGCTGCATGTTATACTGGTCACTGCTTATGAAGATCTTCAGCGACATTACTGGCAGATGCTGGTGTGGATATCATGACAATAAAGCGTCATGCTGGTTGGAAATCAACGACAGTCGCTGAGAGAACTCCATTGAAAATAAGACCAAAATTGCTAATCAGGTTTTAGTAGGTACCACTACTAGCGCAATCACAAAAACTGTAAATGTAAGCGAAAGTAATATTCCTTCTAATATTAATTTTGAAAATTGTACAAATGTAACATTTAATTTAAATGTCAATAAATAATTTCAATGTTATCTTTTTTGCATGAAAAACGTTCTCCATAATGTAAACTCCCTTGGGAGCATTATACTCCCTTGGGAATAATCGACTACTTCTGTTTTAATTTTGATGTCATAGAAACTGATTTCTACTCCCGACCGTGGAAAAAAGATATTTTTTAACATCTTGCGTGGGCGGCAGAGTTCGCTTCCAACAGAGTATCATTTTAAGGTGTACTTTATCACTCTATAAAGTTTGAGTCTGGTACTTATAAGACATTTACACATTATTTTTTACATGTTTCGAAAATTGTTATTAATGAAGGCAAACTCTAAAAGCTTGGCAGGGTTGCATTTTCTTTACCTGTAACATGCAAACAACAGAATAAAAAGAAATCAGTTTTGTAATCGTTGTCGTGAAAAAAGTGTCGCTACCTCCCGTACTATATGGTAAGCCTGAAANAGTGTTTATTTCATACAAAACACACATATGTATTTACAAAACAAATGATATAAAATTACACAAGTTTTTTAAATATTTTATTTGTAGAAGTGCCTATAATGACTAAATGCCACTTAAACGCACGGTGAAACTAAGTAACAAATGTTTTATTTATAAATAAATGACAAATTTCCAAAATGTAAAAATGTAAATTGAAATAGAAATTACACAAAATCATAAGCGAGTCTTTATTCTCTTGTCCCTAATATATTTAAATACATGAATATAGTTTTATTTATATTTAATTAAAACATAAAACCTATTAAAACATATATATTTCATTATATAATATCAGCTAACAGCAATAAGTCTATAAGTACAAATTTATAAATTTTAGAAGTTGTATTAATTTACAAGATTTATAACAATAAAATATTAACCTATTATAATAATTATTATGCAATATTAATACCAGTGTCGTTTTTGACAAATAATTAAAATGAATGTAAAAAACAATATAAAAATATTTCCATAACGTTTCGGAAACATGTTCTACAGAGAAGACTGAAAGTTAAGTAGGTATACATTTTTCATATTATTATTGTCGATATGTCCTCATTTCTAGAAACAAATATTTAATATGGTAAATATAATTAAAATAAATCAATATAAATAACTAGGTATCATAAAACGTATTACATAATTCAAACACAATAATTACCTTTCGACGTTTATTTATAGGAAAGTATTCCTGCTTTTCCATTTTCCTCTTGGTTACTCTTATTTCTTTATTTGCTATTTCATCTTCTTGTTTCCTGGCACCTTGAATATTTCGCATAAATCTCTCAAAAGTTTCTCTTAGGTATAATTTTATTATAACTATTGTTCTAACGAACAGTTTTAAATGGTTTTAATTACAACACCTTCAATCCAAATAGTGTTCTAATGTCAAACCCAAACCTTAAATATATTTAGTCGACGCCGTCCTTTCCCGCCTTTCTGCGGATATCAACGCAATACGCATGCGCATCAAAAACGTCCCCAGCAACAATTACTGTAGTCTATTATTTTCAAGCGAATTTCGCTAACGGCAGGACTATGAATATTATCGTCATTTTCTTCGGACCGCGCCACGGCTCGCCGAAAATCAAGCGACCCACTGACTTTTGACAATATTTCTTATGCACTTAACATACTTTCACAAATAAAATATTTTTACATGGGAAAGTACTAGGGTTGCCGGTTATAACAGTATTTTTTTCCCCTACCAACCTAATTTGTTTAACAATAGGCCGTCAACTTTGACAGTCTGTAACTCCGTTGTTTTTCAACTAATCTTGACGATTTTTTTTAGCTTAAAGCTCTTTTCATAAGCTTTCCGAATATGTAATAATATACAACTATATCACGCTCGTGCGTCGTATATTTCATTTTACAACTAAGGCTAAAAAATAAACAAAATTTCCAGGTTGCAAATTTGAAATTAAAAAAAATGATAGATTTCAATGTATTATTATGAAATCTACCATGAAAAAAAATCAGTGCGATTGTGAAAGATCCTCGGGATCGTCCTAATAATAATTAGTTAATTTGTTTATAAGGCCATAACTTGTAAACTATTCAACGTACCGATTCCAGATTTCGTGTGAGTTATTAGANAATTTAGCTTTTCGTTCACAAAATGTTAACATTGATAATAATTACAATTTTAGATCTTTATCTTATTTAGGTAGTATTTCGGATAATATTTCAAAAATTTTAACTAAAAGTATTCCTAATCTCAAAATTTCCTTTAAAGTAAATAAGTCAATTCGTTCAAAATTTTCTAAAGTTAAAGATTCACATGATAAATTGTCAAATAGCGGTATATATTTGTTATATTGTAATGATTGTCCCGTCACCTATGTTGGTAGAACCATTAGATCATTAAATATTCGTATTAATGAACATTTAAAAAGACCTGAAAAGTCAGCTTTTGGGCATCATATTAATTTTACTAACCATTCATTTTCACCTTTAAACAATAGTAAAATTCTTCATAATATTCATAATAATTTTGATTTTCATAAAATTAATTTATTGGAAGACTTAGAAATTCTAAGAGAAATTAAAAGGAACCCTAATAACTGTGTTAATACTAAAGTCAATTTAAATTGTAATTTTAAACCTTTATTCATTTATTTTATTTATTTTGGGAATCTCATTAATTCACAGCTGATATTTTGTTATTAGTATATTGGAAGTATTACTTTATTTTTGTTTTCACTTGTTGGTAATCCTTACAATTGTAGAATGTCAATTTTTCATTTTCATTTAACATTTAACCTTACTTTATTTCACTCCACGTGTTCGACATTGTTAGTCAATTTCTGTTTCTTTCTCTTGTTATTTACCAGTAATTGATGTTATATTTAATGTTGTATATTGTTATGTCGAACTTATTAAGATTTTCAACGTTTCCTAAATATTTTTTGGTATCTAAAATTTAACGTAAGTAAAATTTTTGCTTTATATAATGTCATTTTAACCTCTTGTTGATATTTTAGGAATAGCTCCGATGATGACTATGAAGTCGAAAGCGCTCAGCTAAGATTTTAATAAAAATTTTATACACACTTTAGCATACAAATTTCTTTGGCTTTTCTTTATATCATTTTTTATTTTGAATAATTATTAATTATCAGCTATTTAATAGATATTTCTGGTACAATATAACACAGTTGGGGCCCTATCCATAAAAAAATAGTTCCACTTTGGACTCCATCTACTAAATCATTATTTAAGGCAAATAACTGCTTTGTAGATACTGTTCTAACGCTTCGTAGTTTGTAAACCGAAATAACTACTTCACCCTGTACAAATGTCAGCTACTACACAACTGTTCATGCTTGCTCATGATCAATCCCCGTATAACTTTCGTCGAGTAATCTACCTCTCGGTCCGACGCTCCTCCCGAAACAGTTATTGTCAGAAACCGTCAATATCGCAATGATCCACTCTGCCTGATTTGATTATTGTGATTTTCCGGGCGAAATGTCCCACCTGATCATCGGGGAGATAGGGATTCGCTGCACGACGTGGTCATTTCACACCCCAGTGCCATTTGCGACACTGATAATGCCGTTATGCCGCTACCCTAAGTGCTTTGTCTAATGTACACTGCAATCTATAGGCTAATAATCAGCGTACTGAGTGATACAGCACATTGAAGAGACTGTATATTTCTTGTTTGTCAGTGCGAAGTAACTCGTAAAAAAAATTATAAATAAATGACAAATTTCCAAAATGTAAAAGTGTAAATTGAAATAGAAATTACACAAAATCATAAGCGAGTCATTATTGTCTTGTCCCTAATATATTTAAATACATGAATATAGTTTTATTTATATTTAATTAAAACATAAAACCTATTAAAACATATACAATATAGGTACCTATTTCATTATACAGTGTAGGAAAGTACCGATGGTCTATCAGAAGTTACGTGAGAGCGATAAAGTAAGCCATAGAAATCCATGTGATAGACAAGGATGGCTATAATGAAGGCGTCTAATAGTCAACGCCCATTTCGCCCTTCCACAAATAAGAAGTGGATCTTATTT
>NW_019416698.1:24598-144007 GCF_000390285.2 Anoplophora glabripennis | reverse complement strand
GGAAATCAACGACAGTCGCTGAGGGTTATGTCGAGAACTCCATTGAAAATAAGACCAAAATTGCTAATCAGGTTTTAGTAGGTACCACTACTAGCGCAATCACAAAAACTGTAAATGTAAGCGAAAGTAATATTCCTTCTAATATTAATTTTGAAAATTGTACAAATGTAACATTTAATTTAAATGTCAATAAATAATTTCAATGTTATCTTTTTTTTGCATGAAAAACGTTCTCCATAATGTAAACTCCCTTGGGAGCATTATACTCCCTTGGGAATAATCGACTACTTCTGTTTTAATTTTGATGTCATAGAAACTGATTTCTACTCCCGACCGTGGAAAAAAAATCTTATTTCCCTGTTTCGAGAGAAAGTGGACGAATTATATTCTACACCCGCGTGATTCGATATTCTTTCTCTGTGAGAGAGAAATGAGGACTCTACGCTTCGTCCCAAACCCTCGTATGAAATTATTTCAAACAACCCTTATCCACTCGAGGAATCGGAGAGCATCCCCGCCGCCACTTACGTGTTACCACTGCGAATAGCCCGCAATGCTCGGTCGAATAACAGAAATTGAATTTTGGCAGATAAAACGGGCCGAAGAAATCTCTCAAAGACGGCCAGGGAGCGGATATTGACAGTGGAACAATTGAACGCGGGCGAAATGTAATAAAGAAAACAAACACGGGGCGCGGGGAGGGCGAGGCGAAGAAACTCGACGTGGAAGAAAATTTAACCGGCGAAATGCAACCGATAAGTAGCTGAAATCGGAGCGAAGGGAAAATTAATAAATTTGTTCAGGGTTTCAGTTGTACTGCAACAAGTAGAGTGAAGTATGTCGATAATTTCGAGAAATTTGCACAAATACAAGTATTACAAGCGAAAATTTGTACACAGAAAACATGTTATATACCTATAAAAAATGTATGTAGCTATATCGCTTTTATTAACATACTTTCTGCATACCTAGAGTGTTAGTTTTTAGCGTAAGTGCTTAGTGTTAGTGTTTAGTGTTAGTGTTAGTGTTAGTGTTTAGTGTTAGTGTTTAGTGTTATTGTTTAGTATTAGTATTTGGTGTTAGTGTTTAGTGTGAGTATCTAGTATAAGTGTCTAGTGTTAGTGTCTAGTGTTAGTGTCTAGTGTTAGTGTCTAGTGTTAGTGTTTAGTGTTAGTGTTAAGTGTTAGTATTTGGTGTTAGTGCTTAATGTTTCATTTTAGCGTTCAGTGTTTAGTGTTAGTGTTTAGTGTAAGTATCTAGTATAAGTGTTTAGTGTTAGTATCTAGTGTTAGTGTTTAGTGTTAGTGTTTAGTGTTAGTGTTAGTTTTTAGTGTTAGTGTTTAGTGTTAGTGTTTAGTGTTAGTGTTTAGTATTATTGTTTAGTGTTAGTGTTTAGTGTTAGTGTCTAGTGTTAGTGTTTAGTGTTAGTGTTTTTCATAATACAATTTGCTGAACTTATTAACCAATTAAATGATTGACGGAGTAGGATGTTAATGAGACTCTTACTAGTCGTAGGGGACTTATTTTGCAATGGATGCATTTAGTGAATAAAACGGAACAGTTGCAAATCGCTGCTCTACCACTTTTTTTTATTAAAACCCTTTACAGAACCCGTGTATCGCGCTACTGGTTTACCACAAACCATCCAACTTTAACGTGATTAGTTGCTAGTGAAAACAAAAAGTATTTGTCCGATTATTTATTCCACAGAGGGCTTTCATATTTAAACATCCCGTAATCAGAAATTCCCGTTTTTTCGGCCATCATAAGGGGTGCGGCGTCAGACATAATTCGGTCTGATTTTTTGCGGAGCCCCAGTAATTGAGGGGAACACCTGGGAGCGAGCAGTTCAAAGGTAAATTAATTCTGTCAGAAACAGAGGATCCGGGAGACAGGCGAGCACATCTCGGCATCATGATTTTATTAATAGATGGCGTATCAGGTGAACACGGCCGATTTGTATAAGCGGGTGTTCTCAGACCGTCAGTTCCAGCCTTTCAATTTTTAAACTCATTTCAATTATTTCACCCCCATGAGCGGAGCGCCGCCGCTCCGGGCTACACTCCTTATTTTCCGGTTATCCTTTTTTGATTGCGCTTTGCGTGCTCCTTTCCCCTAAAGCTGTAACGCTGAAAAATGTAATTTTGCTCCCGGGACCTTTATAAATATACTAGATTACAACTAAAACATGACAAAATGAATATTTGCACGGCAATAAGTTGAGGTTAGGAGTAGTACAGGCTTCCCATTTAACTAATCTTGGATCAGTTGGAGCAGATCACTTAAACAGAACGCTGCTTTTTTTAGTGAATATTTACAGATAAAATCTGATTATTTTTATAAACTCAGTAATTTTTCTGTGTGCCTATAATTTTCCGTGTCACTAACTGGAATTTTCTTCCATGTCACCATAAATTGTCCATATTATGTGTTTTTTCTTCTTGGTGCACCAAAATACCGGCAAGCAGTACATTGATTCGCATTCACCCAGTTTCTATGTACAATTGCTGTAATTTGCCTAAAGCGACTGCACATTACATTTCTAAATTTGACTTTTGTACACACGCCACCCATGGAGCAGCATTCCTCCCGCTGAAAATTCAATTTCCATTATTAACAGACGCTGTCAATTGGGCTTTCATATGAAAAGTTCGGCCATTCGACACGCAATCCGTCCAGCCATCTATTCGACGGCGGTTCATATGAATATTGTATATTTATCGAAATGAACGTAAAATCTATTTAATCACGTCAATTATTCGGTTCGCTTTGCTGGTGTGCTATGGGGAATTGAAAAATATAGAGCCATAAACCAATTCCCTTTCAGGGTTGGTGAATATTTTATTAAAGTGGCTTGTTGTATTAACAGCCGCCAAACGGAATATGGAATAATTAATTTACAAAGTAGGTATGAGGGTCCAAAAAATTGTTCGTATCGTATGCCTGAGAGATACTGTTTTTCAAAAGTGTGATAAATTTTGTACTATATGATGGTATTATTGTGCGGCAAAACATAACGTGTACCTGCTTGGATGCTTTATTTATTTTACACAGGATGTAGAAAGAAGGTAGAATAATTCAGGGAGGTTCTCCTCATTACAAGCGGTCGATAATATTTGTAGAAATGGTTTTATGTCGGTTCTTATTTTTAATAAATCCTGATTTATCATTTATCAGTCTTATTAGTAACTACTGTTTCACATAAAGATGATTACAGGTAAGTATTATTATTAAATTATTTTAAGTTAATTAACGATTTCCAAAATGTTTCAATTTTAGTTCTTATTGGATTACAGGCAACTATGATTACTGAAAAATATGAATGATAGCTTCTACTATATCTCAAAAATTATATTACATTGTGTAACCTAGTACTATAAAATTTTGAGAGAGTTCGAAAAATTATACGTATGTCCATAGAAATACTATTTTTCAAAGCTGTGATAAAATTTGTAGATGTTTTAACTACAGGCATTATTACAAGAAAAAACGTAACGTATACATCAATGTTTTATTTATTATATAAAAAAAGAAAGTTAGATGAATTGTGGCATTCTCTTTTTTACAAGCACTTCATAATATTTGTACAAATAGTTTTATGGTAGTTTTATTTTTGATAAATCCTATTTTGATCATTTATCAGTTTTATCTATTGTTTCACACAAAGATTACTCAGCTTTATCTAGCATTATAAAATTTTGAGAGAGCCAAAAATATTGTACGTATATTCAAAATATACTATTTTTTAATGATGTAGTGAAATTTGTAGATGTTTTTGTATTATAAAAAGAAGAAAGTTACATTGAATTTTGGCATCTTCCCTTCTTTACTTAATATTTTTAGAAATAGTTTTATGGTAGTTTTATTTTTAATAAATCCTAATTTATCATTTATCAGTTTTATCTATTGTTTCACACAAAGATATTACTCAGCTTTATCTAGCATTACAAAATTTTGAGAGAGTCGAAAAAAATTATACGTATTATATTAAAAAAAAACTATTTTTCAAGGATGTTGTAGAATTTATAGATGTTTTGACTACAGGTATTAAGAGACAAAACATAATGTGTACGTGGTGCTTTGTTTATTTATATATCGAAATAAAATAATTGTGAAGATTTGCCAAATTTTCATCATTACAGGTACTATATATTGTAGAATTGGTTTTATAACAGTTTTATTTCGTTCTTCTTTTAAAAAATTCTGATTTATCCTTTACCAGATTAATATTTATCATTTAAAATAAAGGTGATTACAGGCAAATTTTATCGATATTATTTAGTGATTTTAGATTAAAAGAAGTTGCAAAATGTACAATATACCTAGACAACCTGAAATATTGATCATTATTGTGACTACAGGCCACTAATGTGATTACCGGCAATCTTTTTATTGTAACTCAGGAACTGTATTACTTTACATTACCTAATATTAAAAAATTGTTAGAAATCTAAAAAGTTAATATAATAGAATATTATGTTTTTTAAAAATATATGGAATTTATAGACGTCTTAACTACAGGCAAAGGTTATATAACGACAATAACTAGTGGATGATTTATTACTTTATTTAATTTATTATGAAAGTGTTCACGAAACATTTTCGAAACTTCTATTGATTACAGGCGCATTACAGCATATTGTAGAGGTTTTATTTCGTCCTTTTTTTTCGCAACACAGTAAATATTGGACACTGTTATTTAATTACCTTTTACGTCTAAAATAATTATAGGATGAACCAGTATGTGCTATTGAACTATCGGTTGTTGTTGTGACTACAGGCAACTGTTGTGACTACAGGCAACTGTTGCGACTACAGGCAACTGTTACGACTACAGGCAACTGTTATGACTACAGGCAACTGTTACAGGCAATTTTGACGGACCGCATTATTTTCCTTACTTGCTCTTTTACTTTAAAGATTTAATTTGACATGCTTAACAAATCGAATTTTGTTAACTACAGGCCATCACCTGTAGTTTTCGATAAGCACAAAACTAACTCCTGATGTATTCAAGATTCTACGATTATCTTTTAATGTACTTTCTTAAATATCGTCGAGCGTGTACGGACTGACAAAAACGCGCCTAAATTTCGGTTCCCAGAGGGCGTTTGTCGGGCTCAAGAGTTATTAAATTTACAAGTTATTGTCCTGATCTGCATATTGATTAGTCCTGCGAGACGGCGAAGAGACAAAACCGCTCCGTCTCCGTGTAAGAATGCCGAGCATCTCGGAATTAAAATATTTACATCTCATCCCTGTTGATTACATTTCCAATTCTGAAATTAATTTTCCCCGGGCAAAATGCAAAATCACAAGCAATCTCGAGTTCTAAAAACGAAATTATTTCCCCCCATTCGCTTTGTCCGGGACGCGGATTCGAATCCAAATACTCAATCATTTGTGGAAATGACGTATTTTAATGTTACAAAGTTTTAATTCGTTGCAAGGGGGGCGGCCGACATCGGCAGTATCCTCACATTTCCATTTAAATGTATTCGAGGACCGCTTTG
Source organism: Anoplophora glabripennis (assembly GCF_000390285.2). NCBI lineage: Eukaryota > Metazoa > Arthropoda > Insecta > Coleoptera > Cerambycidae > Anoplophora > Anoplophora glabripennis. The sequence continues at coordinate 138,494 of NW_019416698.1, read as the reverse complement.
GTCTGGCGGAGCGGAATTACCCCGGTTTTTATATCTCCGCCGAGAACAGTATCAAAAGTTAATTTGTGGTAAAATCTGAGGAACTGCCTGCTATTTACTCTCTAATGATGGAAGTGCGCACTTCTTTGCCTCTCTCTGCTCCGTATTTACTGGTGTTCTTTTAAATTAAACATAAACTCGAATTAGTTCTTGCGAGAGCCGTCAACTCCGTGGTGTTTGCACCTGCACTTCATCCCGCTAGTTTTACAGCAACGCCGAGAGCCGGAACAGTGCCCTCTGTTCTACCAACGGTGCTTGGTTTTTCGAAATATGCTCTTCCATCGTAATGAACCATTACTAATTTTAATCATTACAATAATAAAAAAATAATATGTAATAATAATAATAATAATAATAATAACTTGCTTATTATCACAGTGCAAGAGTTCTATCTACTCTTTTTTTTTGCAAGTAAAGCCTTCAACGGGTCCAACTAAATACGTTTGGGCTTTTATTCGTTGATTACAATTTGTGCCAGATGACGTCACGAGCATTAAATGAAAGGAATGGCCTATAAATATCCGTTTTTTCCACATAAATTTCCCTTTTCTGCGTCGAACGGATGGAGCGGGCAGGGTCGAAGGGCAGAGAGATTGTGAAAGTTTGAACAGGTGAGTTCCGAGGCAATATAAAAGTTGATGTGATGGATCGGGGGAGTTTAAATAAAGATGTTGCAAAACGCCGTTTTCGAGTGATATAATTACTCTCCGGATTGTTTGCCGAAGCCAGCCATGCAAATAATTCGAGGCGTTGGCTGATCAAGTTTGAGAGGTCATTATCGCGCCGAACTGGCGAACGTAAAAACTTTATTATTGCCTTCATCAATTTGTACTACAATTGAATTTTATCGGGGACGGTTTTACGACATAATCCGACCGGATTGGTTAATTTGATTCCTAATTACCTCTTCATAATTAAAATTTACTCTCACTTCCCCCGACATACGAGGTTTTTTGAGAGATAAGGATCATGATAACGATTATTATGGTATTAGCCTCTCTACAGAGGCGCATACAGAGATGTTTGTACAGTGAGGAAGTTGCATCAAATTTTCTTNCGTAGAAATTTAATATTAGCAATAAAAAAATAATTTTAAGGAAGCAGCTTTGGAGGGTCTATTTTAGATCCTTGAAGTTATAAATTGTTATATTTGTCGTCACTTAGTATTATACAGGGTGTTCAAAAAACTGCTGAATACTTCTCTCAACTTTAAACAGCAATAACTTGGTTATTTTAAATGGAACACCCAGTATATTTTTACTTTGGGAGTTGGGAAATTTAAAACTCTTTCAAACTGTGTATAGGTTCCCTATACCTATCTCTAACGGTATTGGAGATATTTGTGCCGTTTCGTTTTTTATCGATTTTTTTTTGTAAGATGTATCCACGTGTCTCTATCGAGGTCTTTACTGAATTGGTTTGGGTTCTTCTTGATGACGTTTCTTTAAATATAAGGAGAAAAATGTGAATGCAAATAGATGGCGCACCTGCCCATTTTTCATATTCCGTGAGAAATTATTTATATCGAAAATTTAGTAATAAATGGATAAGTAGGAATGGTGCATGTCAGTGGCCACGTAGGTGTCCAGACCTTACCGTAATGGACTTCTTTGTTGCGAGCTATATATAAAATCTTGTATACAATGTTCCACCTATTAAATTAATAAAGTTCACTTATTTTTTTACGGTGCTTTCAAAAATGCAGTAAAATACAGGGTGTTCCATTTAAAAAAAACATAACTTTGATATGGTACGCTTTTCCTGGACACCCTGTATATCTCAAAATATTTTTAAAATGTAGCCGTAATCAACTTACACATACCCACCTGAACAGGTTTCTGTAACATTTGACGTTTGGTCACTAGCGACCGAGGCGTTACTGGTGGCCCACCCTGTATAGCAGTCGGCAATTGTGTTTATTTCGCAAAATAGCTTAAGGTCATCTGCATACATTAAATGGTGTACTTGTAGATCAACCATGATGTCTTTTACAAAATGAACACAGAGTAAGATTCCGAGTATAGATCCTTGAGGCACACTAGACATTTGATGAAACTTGTGCGATTTAATAGACAATATAATAATGAAACATGTTGAAAACCGCCAACAAAATCACAAAAAACCTTCAAGATGTTTAAAAAATATATAAAATACGGCCTGCTTTTCAAAACTTTCTATAAGTAATAATGAGAAAATGGAAAACCAAAATACTACAAAAGTATGTCACATAATAGACCGGATATAATATTTTAGGATAAAACGAAATACAGGGTGATTCACAAATGATGACCAAAAATGAAACTTCGAATTCTTGGTGATTTTTTTTCCTATAAAGTTTTTATCTAGGACGCTTCGTTAAAAAGATACAGGGTGTTGAATTTCAAAAAATATTTTTAATTTTTTTAAATAATTTAAAAACTAGTGAGTGAAATAATTTCAAATTGGGTACATGTATTTATGTAAACATTGTCCAAAATTCGGGGGGTTTTCCTAAAATTTAAATGCTCCAGTGATGGGGATACAGGGTATCAGTGGCATATTTTTCTAAATAAAATAGTACGCCACTGCTTTACGGTAACAACCATGACATTTTCGGATTCGTCTTTCAATTTTCGACAAGTTACTACTCTCTTATGTTTTTCGAAAAAAGCCTCATTTTCGATAAAATTGAAAATATCTTTTGAAGCTTAACACCTTGTATCTTTTTAACGAAGAGTCCTAGATAAAAACTTTATAGCAAAGACTCGCCTTAAAATTCACCAAAGAACACTGTATGACAACAAAAACATTCAAAGAACAGAAAATATGTCAAGACCTGGACAATAGAAGTAGAAAAATTTGTTTCTTTAAACCATTTCATAAAAACCACTTATCATTCAAAATCTTCATTTTTGTTAATTTCACGATTTTCATTAATAAAAGTAAACCTATTCAAGAACTAAAAACTACTTATGCATTCAACAGAGATTTTACAATTTTTAAATTCTGTATCTATTATTTAGGAAACTTTTAATACATCAGCCGTCATTTATGATGAAGTTGCTAGGATTTTGAACATTTACACATCGCTGTCGATTTTTCTCCCGACGAGAGAGAGATCCATCAAATCCAGACATGTCCGATGACCATTACACGTTTCAACAGCATGTCCCGTTACTATTAATCACAGTAAACGTCAAAGTTACAACAATAACTGGCATAACTGCGAGCAATATCTGCCGGACGGGGAATATTTGTTAATGACATATCCCGTGTCCAGTCCTTCGATGTTATTAGACTGTAAGCCGGGAGATTAAGCAATAACTCGAATGGGGGCCGTTAAATAGGGAGGAACTGACCACCGGTCAGTTACGGATTCTGCAGAATATCACCTCGTCCCGCTTACAACGTGCCCCACGTCGTCCGATAGTCTGTTCCCTCCGTTGTACGGGGGTAGATCGCACTGAAAACTTTTCATGACTCCAAAATATCGCTTAAAACATATAAATAAAGTTTCGGACGTGTAGTAAAAAAACGTTATATCTTCCAGTTGTTTATTCATTTTTCATATTCGCCAAAATATCGTTTAAAGTTTATAAATGAAATATCAAAAGTGTAGTAAAAAAGTGTACCATTTAACAAACAGTTTTGGTTGTACATTATACACCAAATTATCGTTTGAAGGCTATGAATCGAAAGTGTAGCAAAAAAGTATAATAACGTTCTAACTGTATATTGACTGTTCATATCCACCAAAATATCTCTTAAAACGACTAAGTTTTTAATAGCGTCGGCACTAAATACGTAATTATATTGAAACTGTTACGCCGTCTACATTTCTGGTGAGAAAATTTCCATCACCCTCGTATTTCGTCATATCTGCCGACGTGTGGGATGAACCGAGCCGGACGGAGTGCAGTAAATTCCTGAAATAAAAGGACAATGTGCCCTTAATTCTTCTGCCTTTTGCAGGCTGCCACAGATGTTGGATATATATTATTCATTATATTACCCTTGTTGCAGGAACGGAAAATGTATAATTGGATTTTGGAAGCATTTGCAAAACTGCAACGTCAGTTGGACGACTTCGGACAAGTGATATATGCATGTTTAAAGGACTTTTTGCCGTTTTAATTTTATTGAATGAAAATACATATAAAAACAAATTAAAAATTTCCTAATAATTTTAATTTGTACTAGATGTTAATTTACAAGCATGATAAATAAGTGTTTAAATAAACTACTTAGAAATGTCTAACGAAGAGACAGCGAATTTTGGTGCAAATTATGTAGACAATTTTATTCTAAATTGATTAATTTTTCCCAACAGTTACAGTTTTGTAGGTATTTTATAGGACAGTCTTTACGGACTAAAATCAAGTCTCAATCACTAGTGATTAAATTTTTTACTCGCTATTGAAATAATTATAATTTAAATAAAAAAACAATACTAAACAATTAACTAAATATTTATTAGCGTTTATCTTATATTGAAAAGTTGCATTGTTAAATTCGATTCCACTACCAAAACTAGTACATGGTGGTTCATTTTCTTTGTGAAGCAAAATTCTATTAATATCTGCTAACAGTAGAACAAACAGTAGAGGAGGTAGTGTCAACAGTAACAGTCAATTAAGCAACAGTAGAGGCAACGTAGCATCGTGGTTATTCAAAATTTTCTTCCCAGTCTTGATTTTCTGTTGAAGGGAATCTCCGACGTATCCTCCAGCTACTTTCTCGCTTTTGCAACCTCCAAAACTCTTCAAAGTAATAACGTCTGCATCACAATCTGCTAAAATGGTAGCTGGCAAATCAATGACCGGTATACATTTCTGGAAAACTTCTTCCGAATTTGCTTGTTTGTACTGCATTTTCTGTCTTCTAAGCTTTGAATAAGGAATATTCCTTGTCACAAATTTCTTGAGAGTTTGACGGAAATAATCCCAAAGATGCAGCTTCGGTTTCTCACCGAATATTTTCTGGCAAAGATACCATCACATTCTGGCGAATAAATCTTGTGGTTCTAAATGTGCCTCAAGTAATGAAAATAAAAAAAATTATTATGGAATCTGTCATTTCAAACGTATGGTTTTAAAAAGATTAGTTGTCTTGACAGTTTTTAAACAAAGAAATAAAAAATCCTTACAATATAATAAAATATGTAAATAAGCTCTGAAGTTCAGCTTTTGAGTTACTTGAGTGATACCGACATATATAAATCAAGTACATACAGTTAATATAATGACAGTTTTGTCTCTACATAAAATTGAAGACATTGAAGCAAAAAAGAGGTAGCTGCACTTTTTAACCAAACGGAGTTATGTGTACGAATGTCGTTTGGATCAAAAGTAAGACCTTACTTAGTTTCGGTAGTGCACAATTTTTTTGTGGCTACCTTCACTATTTGCTACGAAACATTTGGTGCAATAAAAAGGCAACTGTGCAGATATCCACAGGGTTGATTATTTAGCCTTTTGCCAAAACCTGATGACAGATGCTACTCCAGATGGAGGTGAGACTGATGTTACACACGATGAAGATAAGGAGTAAAGAAAAAACTTTTATTAACACGTACTTACATTATTTTCTAAAATAGGGTTTGATTTTCTTTAAACAACATGTTTGCTCGTTTTATTTTGAGGAAAAATGAGGTAGCTTCCAAAATATTTAAAATATATAATAGGAACAGTCATGTTACATGTAGTTATGTTAAGTGGACATCAAAATTTGTTTTTAATTAAGTAAACTTTATATACATTACTAACATTAACAAAAAATTGTCATTAGGTGGCAAAAACGAGATAGCTGCAAAATCTTTTTTGCAGGTCTTTAAAATATTTTCCTCTATCAGTGTACTTGTTACCCCAACATTTTAACTACTTTTACAGTAAAAACCAAAGAAAAAAGTCAATTTGAATTTTAAAACAGGTTCTTCTCCCTCCTGAAAAATTTCTAATAGTAAAGCTACCTCGTTTTTGCTGCAATGTCTTCAATTTTAGACTTTTCTTAGACTTTATATATCTATAGCAATTTTATTGAAATTATTATAATCAGGTATTGTTCCTTTTGTATTGTAAATTTGAAGTTAAGTGATCAGTCACTACTACTATTGGTCGCTATTGGCACTACCTATTTAACAGCATAATACATGACAGAATTGTCCAGGTAAATGTAAGTCTTTTAATTCTGAAGATTCCAGTAATGACATCTTTCCAATTTAATATTACCTTGACGAATTCAACCGAAACATGACGAATAATAAAGCAGTTATAATTCATATGACATTTTTTATGAAATTTGACTAACGGTAAGAATCTTACTGTTCGCATTTCTTCAAATAGGGTTGTATACGTCTCTGAAACTGGTATAAAAACTAAACCCAAACAGTTTTCCATGAAATTACCCCCGAAATGGCAGTTTCGCGACAACACGCGGCCACATTTCAGCAATTGTCGCCTCCTACGGCGGCGGCATAATCTAATTGAGAGAGATTCGAAAGTACGGATGTCAATAGTAGTTATATATCGATTGGGGCGAGCATTTGTCATAGTGTGGCGGGTGGCTCGGCTGGGCCTGACCGGCGGTCAGCCGCCCCCGGGGGGCGGCGGGGGAGACGGGGGCGGCTGCGAGGGGAAACTCTCTGATCAATACCCAGGTCTACCGCCGTAGTGCCAACAAAGCAACTATAACGGATCCTGGAGTATTGTTCATCAGGAGATAAAATGGGAAAATGGATTTTCTCCGCGCTCGCTCTCGCTCTCTCTTTCGCCCCCGTCCGCTCTTGTTTCGCAGTTTTATGAGGCGGCTTCGCGCGGCCACCGTCCTCCATGCCCTATAAAAAGTAATGGAAACACGTTCTCTGATTAACTGCCTGATTATTCTCATTAGCCCAACGTTCGGTCGTCCCAAAACTTATCCCGAGTTTATCGCTTCTCCCGGCAACAACCTTACACATGTTGCCCCGAATTATTCCTTTGCGGATTGAGCAAATGCTTATGTACCTACCGACTCGTCAAGTAAAGAATTCCCGCATCACATTCTAGGATTCTTACTATATCGATTTTCGAAAAAAGTTTGTCGGCGAATATACTATACTGTACTAGTACAGGGTGTCCCTGAAAAGGATGGACAACGCTTGACCACAGGTTCCTTGGATGAAAACAAGACTATTTAGCCTAACTTACCTATATACAAAAGTGCACGCCTACTGAGATATAGCCTTCTAAATATAGAACAGATAACCTAGTTTTTTTCAAATAATTTGAAAACTGTTTTTCTTAGAAACTTCAAATTTGATACGCTTATTTTTTTATATAAGGGCAATGTAAATATAGAATTTGGTGAGGATACATATACAGGCTGTTCTCTTTCTAGTGCCTGTGCGCCACTGGCTATCCCATAACTTTTTTGTGTGTACGTTAATGACGACAGAATTTATATTTTTAAAAATAAGCATTATTTTAGAAGATTTTTTGCCTCTTACAAAATTTTGATATCGTTTATGGATTTCGAGTAAAATCGGCATTTTTTACACATTAAATAATATAAAATCAGTTTAAGATAAATAGAACATTCTAGTACGAGGTACCATATAACAGAGAAACAAATTCATAATTAAAAGATTGTGTGTCAAGCTAGCTGTGATTTAATTTTAGCATACTTTGCTTTTTATTGCAATTTATACTTTTGCTGAACAAACTGATATGTTAGTAGTTTTGGGTTATTGTGAAGGAAATTGTTGTGCTACTGTTCGAACATATGCTGAAAGATTTCCTAATCTAAGAACTCCAAATCACAAAACATTTGCTAATGCGGAGAGACGGGAAACAGGACGTTTTTTACGTGTAACATTAAATCGTGAATAATCTACGGCCGGAATTATTCAGCTGGAGGAACAAATTTTGGAAAAGGGTCGAAGAAATTCCTCAAGTAAATAAAAGGCGTTTAGCGGCAGAGGTTGGCTTTCAAAAAGTTCCTTTAATAGAGTATTAAAAGACCAGTTATTACAGGTTACAGGAATTACAGGGTACAGGTAGGTATTACAGGTTATTAAAGGTCTAACAGGTGGATAGGTAGAGGAAATAATGCCCCTTTAAAATGGCCACCTCGATACCCGGACCTAAACCCATGTAATTATTTCATTTGGGGAGCGTTGAAGACCACAGTTTAAAATAACTTTTCAGTAAATACAGAAAACGAATATGGGAAAGAATACAGCATGAAATTAAAGTTATGAGAGGTAATGCACAATTATTGGATAATTTCTAATTTTCGCAGAACTAATGTTTGCGTTTAAGAACAAGAAAGTAACTTTGAGCATTTACTGTAATATTATTTTAATGTGATTACAAATATCAGTTTATTTAAAATGTTAATGTTGACTTTCTTATATTATTAGTTGATACTGTTTATTTAAAATATTAGTGTTGATTTTTATTTTATTGATTGATAATACTAATACCAAAAATGTGTAGTTATTTTTTTGTGACGTTTTTTCATTATTATTCCCTGCTTTGAAGCTGCAGTTATAAATTATTTTTTATAAATATGAATTTTTGCCTATATTTAATGTATAAAAAATGCGAATTTTACTCGAAATCCATAAACAGTATCGAAATTTTGTAAGAGCAAAAAAATCTTCTAAAACAGTGCTTATTTTTAAAAATATAAATTCTGTCGTCATTGGCATACACAAAAAAAAGTTACGGGATAGCCAGTGGCGCACAGGCACTAGAAATAGAACATCCTGTATATGTATTCTCCCCAAATTCTATATTTACCTTGCCCTTATATAAACCAATTAGTGTACCAAATTTGAAGTTTCCAAGAAAAATAGTTTTCAAATTATTTGAAAAAAACTAGGTTAACTATTCTATATTTAGAAGTCTATCTCTCAGTAGGTGTGCACTTTTGTATATAGGTAAATAGTTTTATTTTCATCCAAGGAACCTGTAGTCAAGCGTTGTCCATCCTTTTCAGGGACACTCTGTATATGGATATCTCGATTAACTTGAGAAATACAGAACGTTTCTTCAATTTTGGCTGTTTTTCTGCAGATATAGCTTTAAATCTCTTCTGCAGGTATAGAGAGAAATAAGTCAAACTACTAAATTTCAACATGTGATTTGTCAAAGACGAAAAATGATATCGGAATAAATCCAAGTGCGTTTTTAAGAGTAAGCATAGTACTTTAAGACCCAATTAATGATTTCAGCTATAGACAACCTAGACTGGCTATAGGGCGATTATGATGAAGGCAGTTGGGAGTCTGGTCTGTAGCCCAGCATCAGTCGTATCTGGAAACTTTAGTTGTACGTGTCGTACAACTTTTTGATTGATTTCAATAATTAGTTATTTTTTCATGGGCAAATGTATTGTAGGACATTGTATAAATAGAAGTGAACAAGTTGGTGAAGAGAGCCGAAAAGTTTCCTTCTCTAGATAAGTAAAATAAGCAATATATAAAACGTAAATTTGAGCCATTATATGCGACATTTCTTGGTTAAGGTCAGAGTATTCCAAGGCTTGACTTTATAATTTTGTTCGCCCACATAGTGCAATGGTAAACGTGATATTATTATAAATTATTGTTAATAAAATAATGAATAAATGAGTATAAGATATACCTCGTAATTATTTACTGAATAATTTTTTTTGCATGTAGGACTCTCCCAATACTTAGTGAACATTTTAATGCTCACCACATAAATTTATAAAATTATTTTCACTAATAGTTTTTTATGAACAGGATTCAGGTTCTTTTACGTCTCTTTTCATCCAACCTACCACCTCGCATCATATTCTGACCTAAGTAATACATCTTCGATGACAACTTTGAATATCACCATAATGAAAAGTGTCAAGGGGATTATATAAACATTTTAATGTGAACTAACATATTTGAAAATTTGCATGAACATCGATTTGATAATTTCCCTAACAATTGTAATTATTTAATAGAACTTCTAAGGGCTGTATGTGAAAAGTATATTGATTTGAGAATAAATCATGAAGTCAAAATATTTAATTCAGTAAAATTTACGAAAAAACAAATATTCAATAAACTAACATTATTTAGAGGACAATAAATATACATAATTAAATTATTTTTAGTTTTATTTAATATGACATATACTATTTTCTGAATTCCAAACTTGATATATGAATATTTGTCATAAGATGAAATATAATGTTTAATATGTAATAAAAATATTACTTAATCCAGATCTGTTCAAAGTAGGCGTGGTCAGTTTACCTCGTACACTCCACTTCCCATCAATTTGCATTCACTGGTACCCGTGCATTGGAATTAGATAGAGCCAGTCTAGGTTGTCTATGATTTCAGCAATAAAATTTACCTTTCCATGTAACATAACCTCAAATATGTCAAAATATCGCAAATTTGGCACTTTTATGTTAGGATATCTCGAAAACCAGAGCCAATTGAGAAATTTGGACCTAGGAATCGAATTCGGCGGATAAAAATCCTTTGGGAAAATATATTCGTGTTGTTGGGTTAATACTTTGTCGACCTTTATCTTAGATGTCTTCTCCAGGTTTTATAAAAAAAAAAAATTACTAACTACAACCTATTCGAAAACCATCGACCATTCAATTTACTGTCATTTTTTTACCATAATTGTCATTTTATTTGTGCGCAAAACCAGATTGAATTATAAACTAAATCCGCGCATTAGATCGGCTTTGTCAGCGCCTGTATATCCTCTAATATGCCACTCTCTCAAATTACTATGTGTCCCGCTCCTATTAAGGCACCGAGCAGGGGGGGAGTTAACAATAAAGCCTTTTCGGAGTGTACATTAAAATGTATTTTAATTTCTATTTTAATCCGAGCGTGCGAACATCTGCACCTATTGACAGGAATAAAGCTCATAAGGATACATTGTTGACTTAAGAGATTATAAGCGCGTATGAAAGGCGTTGAGCGTTGGCTTTGTTCGGGCGAACGTCAGGGAAATAATCATTTTCTAATTGTTTTTACAGACACTTAAACACGAATGATTAAAATAAGCTCTTTCTGAAAAATTGTTACTGTCGGAGGAAATAGATGTAAATTAGTAAACGGCAATGCAACTCGTGACATGTTGGTGTCGATAGAACGGTGTGACGTCACAATCAATTTGTACTAGTTTTCGTCAAAATATATACATTTTACTTTTAATATGATTTTTGCAGTACTTTTAATCATTTCCCAATTAGTCCAACCAAATTACACTTGGAGAAAAAAAAATTGTTACCTGGACTTTTATAAGTGGAAATGGTAAAAGGGCTTATAATAAACCTAAAAAAAATAAATGCGTGAGCAGGGGCGGCGGAGAGTTGATTTGGGGGGTTGAAAAGTTATGAAAAATTGTATCATTGGGATTTATGGCGAAAGTTGACGTCAAACAAAAAAGTATCTAATACAAAAGTTGTAGATCATGCAAAAATCTACAACTTTTGTAGGAATCACTTTTTAACATAACCTCAAAATTTGCGAGAAAATTGCGAAAAACGGTATTTTTTCTGATTTTTGGTTATTTATATCTCATTTCCGCAAAAATAATTTAATTTTGATGAAACTTGGCGAAAGTATACCTTTCTCTGTCTTAAATAACCTCAAATTTTTTTAGATAAAAAAATCAAGAAGTTTTTGAGATATTTACTTTTTTCGGCCTGAAACACTTTTTTTTCAAAGAAAAATTCTACTTAAAAAAATCATCGTACAGAGTTCTGCCGGTAATCATTTTTTTCGTTTTGACATATACTTTTTGGTGAAATAAAAAAATATGTGATAACAGTTCAAAGACATGCTCAAAAATGCAAAAGAAATGAAAAATGACTTGTAACAATGAATTTTTCAGTTATTGATAATTTGTTTAAATTAAAAAACATTCAAAAACTGATTACACCACTCAATTCTACGGAATAAATAAAAAACTGTGTCTCATTGTTTGACCCAAAACTTTATTTTTGTACAGTATTACTATAAACATCTACGTCGAATTCATCATCAGATTATTTTTTTTAAATATATCGCTGCTATTTTTATGACAAAATCTAGTCATTTTTAATTCTGTATTAGATTATATTACTATTGCAATCGCTTAAAAAGGTTTTTAGCTATCATTAAAAATTTTTCCTGAGTACGGCTCTGAACGCTTTCAAAATTATCTATTGGAGGAGAAAGAGAGAGAATAAAAGTTAATACAGCACAAAATATCCAAAAAATGTTTTAATCCATAATTTAAAAAGTTTTACCTACCTAATAAAAAAATAATACGAATTTATGAAATATTTTATTATTTCTAATTAGTATTGCTAACAGTAGTAAAAAATTGTTGGATATTTTGTACGGTATTGAATTTTATACTGTTATGACTTCATCCAATAAATATTTTGAAAGCTGTACTCAGGAAAAATTTTAAATTATAGCTAAAACAAGCTAAAAACTTTTACAATAGTAATATCCTCTAATTCAGAATTAAAAGTGACTTTAGATTTTGTCATAAAAATAGCAGCGACGTATTTAAAAAAATTAACCCGATGATGGCCCCTCGAAGACGAAACGTCGGATTGCAAAAATGTTGACGCCATTGTATAGAGCGAAAAAAGTGGCATTGTCAATATGTAATTTATTTTAAAATTCGTTTCCAATAAAGCCAGGAAAAATTAAACAATTTTGCAAAATTTCGGGTTTTTCCGGATATCTCCGGAACTACCCGGAATTTTGAAACTTTCTAAACAGCATATTGTTAGGTAAAAAAAAAACACAACTTTTTTCTAATCTGAGACACCCCGTATCTCTTACCGTTTCCTAGATCCTATGAATTCACCACACTTTTAAAAAAATAAGTACACTAATCGATCCTACGGAAAAAAATATTATTTATTTTATTTATTCACTATTCGACTTATATTTATAGCAATACTGTACAAAAATAGTTTTGGGTCAAATAATGAGACCGTTTTTTTTTGTATTTTTTCCGTACAATTGAATGGTGCAGTCAGTTTTTAATTTTTTTTAATTTTAACAAATTATCAACAATTACTGAAAAATTCGTTGCTGCAAGTCATTTTTTACTTTTTGCTTTTTTGAGCATGTTTTTGAGCTGTGATTACAATTTTTTTATTTCATCAAAAAGTATAATATGTCAAAACGAAAAAAATGATTACCGGCGGAACTCTGTACGATGATTTTTTTAAATAGAATTTTTCTTTGAAAAAAAAGTGTTTTAGGCCGAAAAAAATGAATATCTCAAAAACTTCTTGATTTGTTTATCTAAAAAAATTTGAGGTTATTTAAGGCAGAGAAAGGTATACTTTCACCAAGTTTCGTCAAAATTCAATTATTTTTGCGGAAATGAGAAATAAAAAACGAGAAATTAGAAAAAAAAAAAGGTTTTCGCATTTTTCTCGGAAATTTTGGGGTTATGTTAAAAAATGTCTACTACAAAAGTTGTAGATTTTTGCATGATCTACAACTTTTGTATTGGATACTTTTTTGTTAGATGTCAACTTTCGCCAAAATTCCTAATGATACAATTTTTCATAACTTTTTAACCCCCCAAATCAACCCTCCGCCGCCCCTGCTCACGTATTTATTTTTTTTTTCGTTTATTATAAGCCCCTATACCATTTGCACTTATAAAAGTCCAGGTAACAATTTTCTTTTTTTTTCTCTCTAAATGAGTTATTTTGATCGGTCTAAATGTTTATATTGAATCAAGATTTCATGCAAGTTTATCGAATTAAAAATAATAATACCTCATGTGGATATCTGTAATTCCTTTTATTTTCGGAAGAACATGAAGGTCTTTAAAAAAATATCATCCCTCTCGCGATCAATATAGTAGGAGATATTTTCTGGTGCCGAAACCCTGCCAATATATTTAGTTAAGAGCACTCGGAACTTTCATTTGGCGGGGAAAATTTCCTCCCGTTCGACCGGCTAGATTCTCCTTTTTTGTTCATCTTTCGTGTACATCAATCTTATTTATGTGGCAACAAAGCGGGCGAATGGCGGTAGACCGGAGCCATTCTCCTAGCCGGGAGGCAGAAACACCTGCAAATAATATCCCACCACCCGCCGTCCTTAACAATATCTTCAAAGTTCCATTAAAGAAATCCAGTTAGGGTTTTATAAGTTTTTCTTCTCCGTTCCGTTCCGCACTTTCTTTTAGGCTTCATTTATTCCGGCTATTGTCATAATGACCTGTATAGACCACTAAAACTGGATAGTATCGGAGTCGATCGATTTCCTTTACGGCCTCTCCTTCGACTTCTAATGCCGCTACAAATGGACTCGTTATGTTTTATGCCGTCTCTTCCTGGTTAAATACAGATTTTGATTGTGCGGATCGAAAGTTACGTTCATTTGTCGTGAACTTCCATACGTCCTTCAAATTTGTTCTATTTACCATTTTTTTTTCTGACATTACAAAATTTAATCTTGATATTTCAAAAATTTCCTCAGAGCAAATGCGTAATGACATTATTTTTATTATTTAAAAATTCGAAAGAGTAATGAAAAATACAGATTCATGACCTTTCAAACTGGGAGAGAAAATATTTTTTCTATATTTTCGGTTAAAGATAGGAAAAATTACAAAAATGGAGTTACATACACTCTTCCTACTTTCGAAAGGAAATTTACTGGATGATTTCTTGATCTTCCTCTTCAGTTGCAAGAGATACAAGTAGTTTCTTGCGTAAGTTCTTTTTCTTTCGTCAATATGATCATTTAAAAAAATTGTTTTACACAGCTTCATTTATCTGGAATATACTTAATCTGTTTTAGTTTCATCTTCTTTATTAACAGCTAATAATGTTTTTAATAAGAGATATAAAAATTTGTTATACCCAGAAATCCAAATTGCTTGATGATGCCGCTACTTAGGTACAAATATTTTGTGTCGTTCTACTATTATTTCCACTCCTCGTAGTTGGCAACGCTGATAGTGATTTACTGACTAGGGTCATTGTAATCACAAAAATACAACACAGAAAGCAGAATATTGGCATTAGTTAAATTGAGGGGTTTATTAATTTGTTAAAGGATTTATTAAAAATGATTTAAATATTTAATTATTAAGCTCAAAACTAACATAAGAATCGATTTTTGACAATTATTTATCTATCTTGTTTTTTATGCAAACTTCAAAGTAAAAGCAACAATTTTTAAATAAATTTTACGTTCACTTTCCTCATTTAGAAATGCGAATAAACAATCGATTTAAAATTTCTTAAATTCTAACATAAAAAGAACATGTTACCTATGAGAAAATTTAAAATAATAATTGCTTTATTGGTTTAAAGTTACAAAAAAAAAGTGAATATGTACTTTTAATTTTGACCAAAATTGTGTCCCTAACGGTAATAATAATTTGTAACTAATTTGTTGTAATTTCTAACAACTATTTAAACAGTAAAATGAAGAATAAAAATATTTAATATTTTTAATAACAGTTTATTTATAATGACTGTTCAAAATGTCTGCCTTCCTTCTGCATACATAGATTTAGTCGTCTTTTTAAACTGATAAATATATTATGTAATTAATTTTCTATAAGATCAGATAATTAATTTATTATGGCGTCCTTTAGTTCGTCCACTGTGTAAACGGTCTACATGTATGGAATTTTTTAATGTTCCAAAGAGATAATAATCTAATGGAGTTAAGTCCGGAGTTCTTGGAGGCCATAAGCTTCGACTAATAATGCGATCGTCATAAAATTCTCTTAGGAACTCCAATGTTGTTTTAGCTGCGTATGCTGTTGCCCATCTCGTTGAAAGTAATCATGGTGCAATTCGTCATCATGTAGCTGATTTAAAAATGTCTTCAAAATGTTTTGTATATATCGATCAGCAGTAACATCATCTTGTAGGAAAAGAGGTCCAATTATTCTTCGCTGAGATATTGCTATACCCAAACTCCTATTTTAACAGGATGTAAAGCCGTGTGGATTCTCCGCAGACCACGTACGAAAATATTGTGAATTTATGTATCCACTAAGATGAAACCATGCCTCATCGGTAAAAAAAAGTTATATCTAAAAGATTGTCATTGTTTAAGTTGCTGTTAAACCAGTTACAATACTCTTTTTTCATTATCTAATGGTAATAATACTTGCACCATGAAAACTTTATATGGATGTAAACGTAAAATTCTTACAGCTCTCTGTACTGACCCATATGACAGTCCTATAATTAATATTTTTAAATACTAATATTTAACATTATATAAATATTCACCCACTTGAGCTGAAAGTTGTTGTAAAGGTTTAGTGGGGCTTGTTGCTAAACGCTCTCTAACATCCTCCAGTTTATCTTCAGTTAAAACTGACTTTCTTCCAGGTGACTTACCTTTACAAACACAGCCAGTATTTCTGAAACCTGTCACCAAACGAACATGCTCGAAAATGTTATAATCTGCTGCTTCATGATTTGGAAACTCTTCCTGGAGTTGCAAAAAACATGAATTGATTGTATGATTCCATCCATTTTCATCTCGCTGACCACTCCGAAAGGAGGCCTCTGTAATAAATTTATCGTCTTCAAACAAAAAGATCATTTTCTAACCTAAAACAGTTCGAGTACTTTATATCGAAGAAACCATCAGTATTTGCTTCCTTGCCACAAAACTAACAGTTAACAGATGATTAGCATTGAAAAACACTGATTAATGATAAATTCAAATAAAAACACAATCGGTGAACACAAATAAATAAAACAGCAAGGACACCCGGACAGCACGGACGTCTCTGAATTGACAGATCGTGTCAGTCGGAAATCTAAAAAAACAGAAAGTAATTTTGATCAAATGGAAGTAAATTTTAATATATTTGGTAACATTTACGTGTGACGTCAGCTTCAATCATTCTGGATCGCTCGGTATAACATAGTTCAATAAATAAATTGATATTAATGCAAAATTACTTCCTACAATTATTAACAACATTAAAACTCAGTTATTATAAACGATTGTAGGTTGGTTTTAGTGTTATCTTCCATTATATTTTGGTGATGATTAAACTTGGTGATGTTTTTACGTATTCATAATTGTATATTTGTAATTCTACCCATATTTAAGGAAATTAAACTGCCCAACTCGTTTCCACAAAATAAATTGTTGCTTTTTTATTAAAAAAAAAAAAAGAAAATTACGTCATCATATTTGTGAATAGTGATCACTAATACAATCAATTTTCTAAACAGAAGTTTCCTCGTTTATCAGAAAATATTTTCGGTTTGCAATAATAAAAACTATTTAAAAATAAGTGTTTATGATTTTTTATTTTTATTATCAGGACATAACCAGGAAACATAGCTAAACATTCGAAAGTGTAGTGAAAAGTATACAAGAACAGACTTTCCTCAAATTAGATATATCAAAAATACAATTCTGTGATCTAAATCAAACTGTAGAGTCCCTTTCCTAGGAAAGAATTGGTTTTCATGTTACTCATATTTTTTTTTCTTTTTTTTTTTTGATTTACCGGTAGCGTTCGAGGCGCATAAAAGGAACTTTATCAACAGGCAGCGAAGAGTTAGTGTTTGTCGATACATTAATGTTTTATTCCGCCTTTTTCCATCCCGAGAAGTTGGTGATATATCCCGGCGTTTTATTCCAGACGGGCGGTGCTCTGTTTGGTCAATACACTGCACCACTGTCCAGCTGAACTTTTATCGCAAGCTATCCTGAAATCCCTGAAACTTTGTTGTTAGTTCGTTCGGCTCGAGGCACGGACGGCAGAGACGTAACGCCAAAATTGCACAATGCTCTCCTAACTAGAAATATTTCTTCAGAAAAAAAACAACTTGAAGTTCAATTGAACGAAGTTTTTCCAAAAACTCTCATAAAATGATGACATTTTAATCCTTTTTCCTAGTTATTGAAAAGACATCAACGAAAGAAATTTTTTTGGTTGAAACATCATTAAATAGTTATTTTTGTTTCTAGAACGTGAAATGGTACTTCCGCGTTCTCGAATGGAAAAGCATTTCTCGTTCGAGATGCAAACAATATTTTTTCGAAAAATGACAAATTATTTTGACATTTGATTTATGTTCTAGAACGAAATAGAATTTTTGCGGCTAAGTGACAAGAAAGACACTTTGACAACTGAAAATTTTACGAAAACATCGACTTTTAATGACAGTTTTCGATTTATTTATTAAATTGAACAAATTTTACAACTCGAACTAATCAACAATTCAATAATCAACAATATGTTGTGATAGAACATTCATTTACATAATAGTTCAGTTGGTAGAGGTTCGGCCTGTGTCAAACCTTGATAACCTTGAAATAACTACACAGGCCTACTTTAAATGATGAGTACAATAACAGGCTAATTTGCTGACAAAGTATTTTATCAGGGAAAAAAGTTAATAACAATTTAATAGTGAAAAAATTTTTTTAGTAGTTTTCTTTAAATAACTCAGCGGGATGACTTTGTACGAAAAAATGCTTAGGACATAATTTTGTTCATAATGAAAATAGCTACAAAAGGACACACAAAAACTTTAAGTAAACAATTGTTTAAATTTATTGTTGCATATTTCTAATAGTACACAAGCGCCGAAGAGCGGAGCTCGCGCTCAAAAATGAAAAGTTAAAGGTTTACCCCACACGTACTATTTTGTTTTATGTTAATATGTTGAATAATGTACGACTACGGCTAACAGGCGCAAAATATTAAGTAGCTTAGGATCTAAACGACGAAAATTATTATTTTTTTAATTGTAGGTAATTGTGCTGGTTAATCTACCGTGATGGAATATGTTATAAATATACATATATATTTTTCCAAAAATTAAAAAAACGGTGACGTATACAACCTTACCAAAGCTACAAATATGAATATAATTGAATTTTGCAAATTGCTTTTGGTTTCTACATATTTATACTATGTGTATACCAAATTTCAAGTGTCAGCAAAACTTCATCAAATTTGGCAAAGTTTCGAGTTTCAGATGCCGATGGATGTATAAAACCTTATACATAGAACAAAAAGTTTTGCTCTCCTGATTTTCGGCTTTAGCGTCATTATTGTATATATATTGAACTATAGCTTTCGAAAGTTTTATCACTTTTTGTTTATAATTGACATTTTTACACAACTTTAAAAAATTGTCGTTTTATACCATTTTGTCAATCTCACGGCTTTATTATTGCAAATTTCGTAATCGGACCACCGCCATTTTGTAGCTATTTTTAGTACGAACAAAATCATTTTTTCGTACAAAGTCATCGCGCTGAGTTATTTAAGGAAGTTCGATACCGAAAAAAAAATGGTAAGAAAGTTTTCGAAGCAATTGAAATCTGTTAATAAATATGCAAATTGCCTCGTGTAAAAATATCAGATCGATTGCCAATGTAGTTTTTTTGAAAAATGGTATTAAAAATTATGCTCTTATACACAGGCTCTTATGGGAGTTCGGACAAAAACTTTAATCAAACGTGAATATTGCTCTTAAAAATGGTTAGGATCGGGAAAATAACATTGTAATTAAAGAATTAAATATTACTAAACATTTTAAAACATATAAAAATATGCACTTACAATGTAATTATTGAGATAATGGAATGAATATATAACGTTTTGACAAATTTGATCAAACATCTGATCCAATGAAAGGAAATACGGCAACACTGTCCGTTGTATTTAACTCTTCGACTGACGCGCTATATTTGAATAGCTCGATTATAGACTATAAAATTATTCCAGTCGAAAACATATGTAGTAATAATGAATATTAAATAAATTTTTCGTGATCTAATGCAATATAATAACAATTTGAAACAAAAATTGAAAGGATCTCTTTGCAAAACGAACAGTATAGATGTTCTGTCATAATCTTCAATTTGACAAGGCGACGTCTCACTATCATACACTGAACTTCTTGATAGTTATCATATGGATTCTCGGTTTGCACATTTTACTTTTTTCTCATCAATCCACATTATGTTTTACACTCATTTTATATTACTTTTCAGTCATTACTTTTCCTTTGTACCTTGGTTGTTCATTCATGTTTACGGAATTCGCGCAAAGTTGACAGTAATGACAGTTGATCCAACTTTTACCACCACGCCATGGCAATGTTGCCAGATTTCATCCATAATTTTACAAACTCTTAATGAATAAATAGACACTTTTATTCAAATAAAAATTTAATTGCCGTGCATTAAACATGAAAAATATATGCAAGCTAATATGTGTTGTATAAATTTCATTCGTATATATTATATTTAGTTCGCTCAAATTAGTTTATGTAAGGTTGGTACTACAACAAAACTACCATGTATAAGCATAGGCTTCCCTCCCGCACCGCCTGCCCCGCAAGAGATGTATCGAACATCTTTAAAGAAAACTACTAAAATAAAAATTTTTTCACGATTCAATTGTTAATAACTTTTTTCCTGATAAAATACTTTGTCAGCAAATTAGCATGTTGTTGTACTCATCATTTAAAGTATTCCTGTGTAGTTATTTCCGAGTTATCAAGGAAATGTCACCAACAGTAACTTTTCGGCCTCTGCCGACTGGACTATAATGGTAATCGGGCGTTCAAAGTTTGAGATAACCCCTCGCGGACAATGGAAAACCCCCGCGGCCCGCCCCTGGCCCGAGTCGAGAGAAAGGTAAATACTTAAACGGAGGGACGGGAAGGAGCGTTTGCGGATGAGATTTGCCAGGAATCTGCGGGGCATAGCGCTGTCGTCTTAAATAATCCAAGGCGGACGTCGGCTGCATATTCCACGCCGGGGCCGCTGAGATCCAGCCGCGACTTCCGCACCACGAACTATAACTTACTTCAAACAATACTTCGGGATATATTATTCATGCCCGGGAGTTGGGAACTAGTTGTTGAACCGACAGAGACTTTTATTCGGCGAGTACCAACGCGAGGATTTGACGGAGGAGCCTGGGTTAGAATCGAAAGTCTGGTGAAAATTAAACATTTTCTTGGCTGGAAACATGTCGAAACCGAGAGAGTTGCGTTCACCAAATTTGCAAAGGCGCATAGCTAATACGGTGCGAAACGTCGCCTTAATGTTAAAAATGTTGTCAACGTCGTTCTTGGTGGTGAAAATTCGAAATATTTGGAATTATTCAAATTTCGTGGCTGAAAATATAAACAGGGACTCGCTAAGGTCCGTTTTGTACTTGAAACACATTTTTTTCAAAATTCTAAAAATAAAAAATTATTTTTTTTTGCACGAACATACCCAATTTTTATGATAACCAAAATTATCTAAAACATTTTTTGTGCAGAAATGTTTTCTCTATCTCTTCTCCTTAAAAAGTTACAATAACAAACATTATACAAAAATATATCCCATTGTATTGGAACTAATCATGACTTAATTAACATTACTGTGAAAAACAATCGCTGTAACTCCTGTCACAAAGTTTACATATTAGTTGCTATATTCTTCTTAAAAAAGGTCACACCATGAAGAAAAATAGAACAATACACATAATGACAGTTAAATAGGATAACCAAATACTGATAGAAAATATTAAATAATGTTAATTGTAACTAATAAATATAACAATAACTAATAACAAAAACAAAACAAAATATAAAATTATGATTATTACTTTAAAAAATTTTCGATATGCATGCTTCCTACTTCTAAGCATTTATCCAATCTTTTCCTAACTTATCTTGTAGCTTTAAACAACGTTTCTCTTGAAAAATTCTCACAAACATGCCGAATCTTTTGCTTTAAATGCTCCAAACTACTCATGGGTGTTTTATATCCTTGATTTTTTAATGTTCCTCATAAAAAATAGTCTAGGGACGTTAAGTCTGGAGACTTGGAAGCCCACTCGACATGCCCATTAATTCTAATTCACTTTGTTCCGAAAGTATTTTTTAAATAGTCTGTAACTTTTTTAGTTTTATGTGGAGGAGCACCATCGTGTTGCAACCACATATTCAACCTGAGCTGCAGCGGCACATGTTTAAGCGATGCTGGAAGCTCCTCTTGCAGAAACTGTAAATAGCTATTAATGTTCAATACATTTTCATAAAAGTATGGGCCAATTAAATGCATTCCAATAATGCCACACCAAACATTTATTCCATAATGGCCCTGATTTTGAATGGGAATAACACATTGTGGATTTTCAATGGACCAGTAATATTCGTTTCTTTTGGCTTGCCATTACTTATAAAACGACTCTCATCTGTCCCAAGAATGTGTTGTAAGAGTCTATTATCTGTTTCCAAATTAACCATTATTTGGGTTGCATAATTAAGTCTTTTTTATCATGTATGTCGGATAAGTGCTCCAAGTTATTTAACCTATAGTCATGGAAACCATTGGAGCTCAAAATTCTTTGCACAGAGCTTCTTTTTAAATTTAATGCAAAAGTGGCCTGTCGTATAGAATTTCTAGGATTTTCCTCAAAATATGGTAATACCCTAAGCTACGGTAATACACTGATTTTAAATTTTTTTTCCCTTTTCTTGATGAAAATGCATTTTCGTTAGCACGCAAAATTCGTTCTCTTCTGACAAATATTTTTTGGTTAACAGCATGACGCTCTGGATATCTCCCACGATATAAATTAGCAGCTCTTCTGGCATTTTTTTGACATTCACCATAAATTAAAATCATGTCAACTTTTTCATTGTTTGTGAACATTTTTTAATTTTTAGCAACTACTTACTAGTGTGTTTATCATGCAAGAAATAGCGTTTGACAGAAACTAATATATAAACAGATTTGTGACAGCAGTTTCAGCCATTGTTTTCACAGCAATGCTGATTAAATCATGACTAATTCCAATACTATAGGATACATTTTTATATAATGTTTGTTATTGTAACTTTTTAAGGAGATAGAGAAAAAATTTCTACACAAAAAAATGTTCATAAAAAATAGATAATTTTAGTTATAAAAATTGGGTATGTTCGTGGAAAAAAAAAGTTGACGTCATTTTTTTTATTTTCCGAATTTTGAAAAAAATTTTTTTCAAGTGCAAAGCGGACCTTAGCGAGTCCCGATTTACGCCATCTAAACAGATTTTTACTGTCGTTTTTCGTTTGTCTGTGGGCCCGAGATGCGAACTTTGGGACACCCTGTACAGAGTTATTCATATAACATTTTACCGCCCTTAACTTTTTTTATTTTTTGAGTTAGACAAAAATAGTTAAGATAAAAGTTGTAGCGAATCTTACTGTGAGTTTATGAAAATAAAAATTATACAGGGCGTTCCAGAGATATGTACCAAACTTAACTTAAAAAAAAAAATTTTTTAATCGAAAAAAAAAGGTAGATAGCTGTACAGGGTTATTCATATAACATTTTACCCCCCTTAACTTTTTTGTTTTATGAGTCAAACAGAAATAGTTAATATAAAAGTTGTAGGGAATGTCTCTGAGTTTAATGAGTTTACAAAAATAGATATTATAGAAGGCGTTTCAAAGATACGAACCAAACTTATGTATTTTTAAATAGAACACCATCTTTCTGATTCCAACAATGTATATATGTTGTAAGTTTACTTAACAATTTGCTCAATATTTTGCTTTGAAAGACTGAAACTCGCAATGAGCAATATAAAAATTGCTATGGAAAATAAAATTATAATATTGGATATTTATGCTCTATTTTAAATAAGTATTGTCTAGGTGTTGCTTAACGGCATTTGTTATGTGTGCTGGAGCGCAGTCTTGCTGCCAGACAATATTTTGCATATCAAGAGCATTTATCAAATTAAATATTTCTCTTCTGAGAAGTTCAATATATTTCAGTCCATCAAAGAGATAAAATACTGGACCTGTTTTGCCTCTGAATAGAGATATCTTGGTGTGGGTTTTCTGACGCCCAGTGATGTGAATTCCTTCTATTAAAACCGCAACTTTTTGTAAAAGTGGCCTCATCAGTCCACAAGATAGAATCTAATAAATTATAAAAACAAATAATAATAGCAATATCAAACGTGATGGCAGTAGTAATAGTAGTAGTAGTACCGTTGACGCTGGTGCTAGGTACTTAGTAATAGTAATTGTAGTAGTAACAGTAGAAGAAGTAGTAATAGTTGTTGTTGCGGCAATATAATAGTGTCAATAGCAGCATTACGAACCTATAAATTCTTCATTTTGTAAATGTCTATCTAGCATTATTTGGCAAAACTCGCGCCGCCTATTAGTGTCATTTCCATATAATTTTTGTACCAGGCGATAACAATATGGTTTATATTTGTTTACTTTCAATACTCTCTGAATCGAACTCCATGATATTTCCAAATACTTTAAAGCATCTTGAATCGAAAGTTTCGGGTTTTCTTGAAAGTAAAGTAAAATCATTTCTTGCATATTTTCAGTTATAACGTTGTGGGGTTTATTTCTTCTTTCCTTATTTTTTACCGTACCAGTATTTCTCCATTTGTTGTATATATATATTTTATATATATTTTATGAGGTATACGTCTTACATGTGTCAAATCGGTTCTATGAAAACATATTTATTTTACATAGCGATTTTGATATTTATATTTCATGGCGAGATTCATTCTTTCAATGCAGAATATTGAGCAAATAATTACGTAAACCTACAACATATTTACATTGTTGGAATCAGGAAGAGGCAGAGATTCCGAAAATCGAATAATATACAGGGTGTTCCATTTAAAAAACATAAGTTTGGTTCGTAACTTTGAAACGCCCTGTATAATATCTATTTTTGCAAACTCATTAAACTCACAGAGACATTCCCTACAACTTTTATATGAACTATTTTTGTCTGACTCATAAAACAGAAAAGTTAAGGGGTAAAATGTTATATGAATAACCCACCTTTTTTTTTGTTTTTTTTTAATATTTTTTTAAGAATTTTCTGTTTTTCTTTACAGAAATTCCTCAACGGTATACCCCTATGGACATCCTATACAATACGCCTATGTACGGCATTTAGTTAAAGTTATGAACGACGTGCTTCGCATTGAGGAGACCTCCAGGAAGAAGGACCAAGCCGGCGAATCCTCTCGGAATTATGAGGCGCATTACACGCCGATACGATTCCTGGAGATCGCCCCCATATTAGTTCGGTCACAGCGTGGCAGTTCAAACATTTAACTTCCTCTCCGCAAACAGTTACGTTAACGTCGTTTCGCCCGAGTCAGTTAAATCTTGGGAAGTGGATTAGGACGGGCGAGCGCCGCGGCGGGCGTCGGTATGCAGATCATGCGGACGGGACAAAGCGATCGGGGCGAGGAGTTTCTTACTTCCGCCCGAGCGGACGGCGTCTTTGACGCGCGGTTGCCGGAGCTGGCCGCAGGTGAAGGAAGACATGACTTGGTCCGGGTGGAACACCCGAAATTGCCGAAAAAACAATGGACGGTCGAAGAAAAAAACAGGTTGTAAATAAGTGCGAAATATTTTAGGAGGTGGTTGCTGAAGTTATTTTGGGAAAAAAAGTTCATATAAACGTAGGTCAAAATATGCTTTGTTTCCGAGATACAGAGTGTTTAAATTTTAATTTTTTATTTATTTTTGTTAATTATTTCAAAGAGTTTTAAAGATATTGACTTGAAATTTGAAAAGCGGTTTGAAGGGATAAATATGCATTTTTTGGGTTTATCAGAATATTTCTACTTGCACCAGTGGCGTCCGTGCGAGAATACCACAACTTTTTTTTAATAAAAAATCGTACGCCACTGACTTTTTCATGTTTTCATGTTTTTTTTTAAACGCGCCATCAATTCTGAATGAAATTGGTATCTTCAATTTTTTTTTTAGGATGCACCGTTTTTGAGGAAAATAATAAAACATATTTTACTACAAGTTGTATATTTTTAATTTCTATTGATACATTATCTAGTAGGCTGCTGTCAATATGTATTTCTAAATAAAATACAACCATCAAATTTCGAGTCAATATCTTTAAAATTCTTTGACATAATTAATAAAAATACCTAAATAAAGAATTACAATTTAAACACTATATCTCGGAAATGAAGCATATCTCGACTTACGTCTATATGAAATTTTTTTCACAAAATAACTTCGGCAACCACCCCTAAAATATTTCGTACATAAACATAAACATAAAACACATCACAGAAATGAGACAACCCCCAAATCCAAAAGCCAAAGGCTTGCGCGGAAGGGGGCTACACTTGAAAAAACGCGGACAAACACCCATTATCCATCGACATTGTCAGTGCCAACACCGGGGATCGAACCCGGACCAGAGTAGGCAACCAAGCCGAGAAATGCTTGCCACCGCACTCTCGACCGACTGCGCTACCGTGGCGACATATTTACAAAGACCCTGTAGTTATATTAGGATGCAAAATTGCTAAACAAAATAAACATTTTTATCAGAATAAAGCATGCTAATTTTTCTCCAACCGAAACCCCCCCATTTTGTGCTTTGAAATTATTCAAACCAAAGAACAATGTTAAAAAATGGGCATTTCCTGCCCATTAGGGGGAAAGTGTGCAATGCTTCTATTTTTACTAATATTGGGGTGCTGAATACGAATCCGTCATTCTTATCGGCCAAAAATGTCCGGAACACAGTGAAAACTCCCCTTTTATAGGGGTGTATTAGAGTTGACATTGTAACTTGCAACTACAAGTGGTTCTAGGAGCAGTTAATTTTTGTACGACTATTTATACTTTTAAAACACTGTACTTTGATAGCTAAGTAGAAAAATGACACAAAAACACCAATCCACCCTCTCACCCCTTCCTAAGAAGGGATATATTTACATAACCCCTAAGAAGGGATTATTTCAATATAATAGCAATTCAGTTATTTTTTTGAGTTATTCAGGGGAAAGTGTGCAATCCGATTATATTGATTAGTTTTTGTGTGCCGTCGCCCTTATCGCGTAAACCTGTCGGGAACACAGTAAAAACATGGGGGTGGTTTTCATTCAGGTCATTTTTCTGCTTAGATATCAAAGTACAATGTTTTTAAAGTATAAATTCGTACAAAAATTAAGCGCTTCTAGAACCACTTGTAGTTGCAAGTTACAATGTCAACTCCAATACACCCCCAAAAAAGGGGAGTTTTCACAGTGTTCCGGACATTTTTGGCCGATAAGAATGACGGATTCGTATTCAGCACCCCAAAATTAGCGAAAAAAGAAGCATTGCACACTTTCCCCCGAACGGGCAGGAAATGGCCATTTTTTAACATTGTTCTTTGGATAATAAAGCAAACCAAATAAGTATAATATATCGATGTAGTCATGGACACTCTGTCAAACATTAGTCGCCATATTGTCAATTAAGTTCATTTGTGACTGTTTGTGGTTCAATTTGCTGAAAACTCTGTAAAAATGGAATCTAATGAAGATTTAGGTGTAGCTGAGGAGATACTGGAGTCTGCGAAAGAGGTTTATTTGAATCTCCCAAAGAAATCTCAAGAAATTTATGAATGTGTCTACCAACGTTTTATGGATTGGTGCAATGAAAAAACATTGTTGTATTCAAAAGATATATTAATAGTGTATTTCTCAAACTTATCAATGTTGCGGTCAACGTTGGATATAAAGAAGGGGATTGATATAAGCAAATATTCAAAGTTACGTGCTTTTCTCAAGACACAAGATGAGGGATATGTACCGAAAAACTCGCGAGTATTTATGAAGGAGCAAGTTGATTGCTTTTTGAATAGTGCTCCTGGTAATTTATATTTGATGATGAAGGGAAACGCTTTAAAAATGAAAGACCAAAATTTTTAAAAAGCTTCTTTATAGGTAGTCCTAATATTAGGGATTGCAGGCGCATGCCGTTCTGTTGAATTTTCAACAGAAAATCAAGATTGTTAACAACATTTTGAATGGCAACAATCTACACTGCCTCTACTACTGCTTTTTACGATTGCTGATGCTACCACACAGAAAATGAATCCTTCTTTTTTGGTATTGAAATCCAATTTCGCAATGGAACTTCTATTCATTTTATTATTTTTCACTGGAGCTGCCGATATTTTTTTCAAATTCACCGTAGTGGTGATTTCACGTGAATTTTAGTATACCTACTGGTGGTTTCTCAATAATCTATTAAGCCGTTCTGGAAATATTTAGAAAATACTGTGTTCTTTTTATGAATTTCAACAGAGAAGAAGTTTCGATTAAATTTTGTACACCTAACCATGACAAGTGTTTCATTAAAATGTCAATTACCGATTGCTTCTTCTATTTATACCATCATTCTGTTATCTCTATACAATTTCCATTTCTATTTAGCGTTAAATAAAATACGTGTTAATCCCACATTTTCAAGAATATCGATAACTATCGATAGTCGAGTCTTAACTATCGATAATTACACAGCCACACAAAAAAAAAGTTGGGTATACTTTTTATGCGACATATATTTTTCGTAGTAATTTGGCCTCCTGAACACGAATCTGGGGTCAGAATTGGCCCATCACGTCACAATTTTTTCCTAACCTCAAAAAACTTGTGAAAAATAGTGAAAATTGATGAAAATTTACTGGGAAAATTTGGAAAAAAATTTATTTCCACATCAAATAGTACATTTTTATGTAAAAGACTCTGCTGAATTCAAATCCACTGTCAGAATTGAGCTAGAACGTGTGGTTTTTTTTCTAACCTCAAAAAACCGAGCAGGAATCGCTATTTTCAAATTCTGAGCGGATTTTGACCAGATTTTGTATAAAGGGGTTTTTTGGGTCGCTGATTACGAATATGAATTCACATTGTAAAAATTCAAGATGGCTGATCCAATATGGCGGGTGTACTTTTTTGAAATCCACCGATTTCAGTAAAATTTGGCATCATAAGGATTGCTGGTTGATCTCACCTTCATTAATCACACATCTGGAGCCAGATTTTCATAAATCAAGGTAAAATTTGTAGGCAGAGTCATAATTTTAGGCCGAGTAGGCGGCATTTTTTCGGCAAAGTCACATTTTTAGATTGAAGGCATAAGCAGATGCAGTGATGTGCTGTGTGGCAGTAATGTGTCCTTTTCCTTGAACTTTAAAATTATTAAGAAATAAAAGCATCTAAATGCCATAGGAAAACTGCATAGTAGTTAAAAAAATCTGATTGGAAAACCATAAGCCCATGCACGACTAAATAAATGAAAGAATAAAGTAGAAACTTTTTTGTCTTGTCCCATGGAAACAAGCACATCACACTACACATCATTACATGTGTAGAGTCCTTAAGTCATTTTTTTAAGCGAAGTCACATTTTTAGACGGAGTGGAATCTTTTACCTTGATTTATGAAAATCTGGCTCCAGATGTGTGATTAATGAAGGTGAGATCAACCAGCAATCCTTATGATGCCAAATTTTACTGAAATCGGTGGATTTCAAAAAAGTACACCCGCCATATTGGATCAGCCATCTTGAATTTTTACAATGTGAATTCATATTCGTAATCAGCGACCCAAAAAACCCCTTTATACAAAATCTGGTCAAAATCCGCTCAGAATTTGAAAATAGCGATTCCTGCTCGGTTTTTTGAGGTTAGAAAAAAAACCACACGTTCTAGCTCAATTCTGACAGTGGATTTGAATTCAGCAGAGTCTTTTACATAAAAATGTACTATTTGATGTGGAAATAAATTTTTTTCCAAATTTTCCCAGTAAATTTTCATCAATTTTCACTATTTTTCACAAGTTTTTTGAGGTTAGGAAAAAATTGTGACGTGATGGGCCAATTCTGATCCCAGATTCGTGTTCAGGAGGCCAAATTACTACGAAATATATATGTCGCATAAAAAGTATACCCAACTTTTTTTTTGTGTGGCTGTGTTATCGATGGTATCAACTGACGATAGTTCTCGACCTCTACTCCACCGTCCGCCAAACCAAACTTTTTCCTGTAAGCGCGCCCAGGAAAAGAAGGGAAGTTTTCCGCCGACAGAACGCCTCCCGCTCACCTGCCGCGAAGTTGCAGGAAGGGTTGAGACGGCCGGCAGTCGGCCAATGGCCGAAGCGACGCTTATTACATCCATAAATCCATCATATTCATAGCTCGCGGGCCGCAGCCGCCGCCATTGGTGGGGCTGGCGCAATGCGGGCTTCTTTCCCCGCCCCGCGATATTAATATCGGATTTTTGCGTCTGAAGTCGCGGGCTGCGCGCGCGCCCTCCGCCGGACAACGCCGGACCTCATTACGGAAGGCGGGCGGGCGAGGAGCGTGTTTACTTGCGGGGGTGAGGGGCGGCGGGGCGCGGCGGGGCGGCGGCGGGAGCGGCGGGGGGAACGGTGGAAGCGGCACATCTGAAAGATTTCAATTTAGCGCGCTGATGGGATGTGTGTGTGTGCGAGCAGTGGACAAGGCAGGGGCGCGCGGCGGGGGCGCTTTTTTTTATTTTGAGGGTAGATGCGGGACGGATGTGGTGGACTTTTTCTTCGACGATGGATAAATTTAAAACGAAATGAACTCGGGCACCACTGCGTGATTTATGGGCAAGGCCAGAAATTTTGAAAATTTAAAAATATGGAAACAAAAACCAATTGTTATAATGTTCTTGTTTTTCAGAACCTTGACAAGCATGTAAGGTATTTTGTAACGAATGGACAAAACTGTAATGGGAGGTTCCTAGGGTTAAAATAGGCCGATCTAACCCAACTTACTTTATTTGAAAAATTAACAATAAACGTACGGAGGGTCAAAGATAAACGGAAAGGAAATTTTCTTCGATATTTTTTGACGTATTTGGACTAAATTTAGTTTATCATGTATCTAAAAGGTCCCATAATAAGTGATTTCTGATATTAAATATTGGTTTTTCATTAATTTCTATAAATAAAAGGTATCCTTAGTTGACAACGCTAAAAGCATCCGTTTTCGAGAAAATCTGGGTTTAATTTTTTCATACCACATATACTGGATGAATAGGTAAATAAAAAATTACTTATTTATTCAATGTTATTTATTTAAACTAAAATAAATATGGAAATTGTATTAAAACAATTGAATGAAGTAGAATTAAAAAACTAAATACTGACAAATGACAATTTACAAAACAACTATTAAATCAAATTCAATCAAAACTAAAGAGAAGAATAAGAAAATATTGTTATGTGTTGAGCGTAGGAATTATTGTTGGCATCAACTATTTAATACTCATATTAGAGTAAATGTTCAGAATTGACGTCTATTGGAATACGTTTCTGCATAATTTGTTGCTGCAGCCCATTCGTTAAAATAATGTGAATCAAATAAAACTAATTCATTCCTGTTATTTCATTATTAGTAAACAAGTTTTGACGAAGCACTTTTTTTAAATGTAAAACTAGATTTTAAAATGCAAAA
The DNA here is from genome assembly GCF_000390285.2 of Anoplophora glabripennis. Taxonomy (NCBI): domain Eukaryota; kingdom Metazoa; phylum Arthropoda; class Insecta; order Coleoptera; family Cerambycidae; genus Anoplophora; species Anoplophora glabripennis. The sequence goes on along the minus strand of NW_019416698.1, from coordinate 107,196 downwards.
TATTAGGATCAAGCAAACCTCAAATTATTGACAATAAATCTCGTATCTAGCGGACCCAATAGCTGTTTTACATTGACAATTTATTCATGAATAAATTGACGAAGTTCTTCATGAATTAATTCACGAATTTATTGGTAAACAGTGTGGTTTTACATTACTACAGACTTTGTCAAGTTTTTTGAGGTATGGATCAGTTCTACCAATGAATCAAAGAAGCAAATAAATTTCAAAAAGTCACCTTTCCACTCATAATTGAAGTGATACAAGAGCGGTACCGGTCTGACACATATTATATAAATATTAGTTTTTGTAATAAATCAGTAAAAACAATGCAAAACTAGCACGACGCCACACAATTATTACCATATTCCAATAACATAACCTCATTACTGATCTGAGGGTGGAAATCTGTTGCGTTGGTACTTCCGAACTTAACGAAGAAATTGATGAAAATTAGAACATGCTCTAATTCGTCAAGAACTTGATGAATAAATTCATGAAGTTATTTGACAGCAGATTTGGTGCATTACACTTGTCCAATTTGTTGATGAAGCGACTTCATGAATTAATTGATCAATAAATTGTCAATGTAAAACAGCTATTAGAAAGTTATAGCAACTTGAGTTGGAGATGTTTTTTTTAATAACTTGTAAATCAGTTTTTTCTGGATATCTGTCCAAATTTGGCACACGTTTTTAACTATTGTTGACTCATATTTATGCAGAGTGACGAAAAGATGAATTGCATAGAACTACCTTTCACAGCCTTGACCAAAAAAAATGTTGTTATATTTTTATTTATTAGTACCTACGTATTATTTGTTAAATTTCTAGTATAGTAACTAAATGTTATTTTTCTGCAATTTTATTTATCTTTCTTTTTATTTTAAAGTATCTACAACTCGTCTAAAAAAGTAATGTTTAGTGTTTATTGAAACACTGAGTTTTATGTGAAACTGAATACAACTTTCTTTGATGTTATGTTATCTCTGCTGGTAATAACAGTTAGGTACAATTTTTTTTAATTTTATTCGAAAACCTCGTCCTTTAGCAAAATATTTTTCAGTTTCAAGAGATTAAAAGAACTCAACATTTCTTATCAAAGGGGTTTTGAAACAGTAGGTTCTAATCAAATCATTTTTTATAACTCTCTATAAATATGTATCAAAAAAACGTATCAAATTTTGTATTGATTTTTTCAGTTGTTTAGAAGATATTAGAAAAATATTCATCTTCAACCAGTTTTATCATCGTAAAGAGTCGGAAGTAACCACCAACTAATTGAACTTTTTTATAAATTTTGGCAGAAGAGTCGAATTAAGTTACACCCTATATATGTATTTTTGGGAAAATTTCAGTTGAAAAACACCTTTCCATAAAGTGGTAGGCAAAATTGATATAATCATTTGTAAGAAATTGTCTTATTTTAATAAAACCAAGCAAACAGGTAAAAAAGACAGTTTTTTAACATTCATGCTGAATTCGATTTTTTTGCAGTAATAGTAGCCTTCTTTTCTCCTCCAATTTTACAACTAACAGTAAACAAAAAGCGTATACTATTATTCTAAACAATTCATTGAAAAAAATCAACAAAATTCAATCTCAATATTGGATCTGTACAACAAATACCGGTTTATTCGTACCCTCTTAATAAAATAACAACTCTTTTTAGATAATAATTTTGAAGGGCTCGAATTTTATTTATTCTTAAAGATAATCGAGTAAGCTTTTTCTAATTTTTAAGAACATTAAAAGCTCCCCTGTCCTGATCCCAACTCAAAAATTCAAAATAACCTAATTAAGCTAAATTTAATTAATTATTGTAATATTTTATACAATATTTATTCTTGTACTGTAACATCACCCTTGACAGCTTACTATTTATTTTAGGATAACTCTCTTAGAAGTGGTGTAGTTGCAAATGGAATAAGTAAATATTAATAAAACAAATATAACACAAATCTTTTTCTAAATTTCCAAAATTCCAAAGAATAATTATTTAGGTTAGACCCCATTTTTTCAGATATCAAAGCTAGTTCAACAGGACATTATTTATTACGAATCGCACACCAAAAACAATCTTTTTCCCCATAAACAAGCGATAAAAGACTTTGGGAACACCCGCCGGCATTCCCACGTTACCCGGCAGCGCCGTCCGCCCGTCGCCGCCCCCGACGTGCCGCCCCTGCGCCCAGAAACGGACGGGCCACCGTGCGCTCGGCCGCACAACTTGAAAATCAATAACATCTTTGAGCAAACACTTGGCAGTGCACACACGCATCGCTTTCCCAGGGGTGCCGGCCGTTCCCTAGACGGACCGGACTAGGAGTTTCGGCCGCCGCCCGCCCGCTGTCCACCCCTCGCCACCCTCCAGGGGTCGGCGCGCCCGCCGAAGACGACGCTCAGATGCTGGAGGAGAGGAAGGCGGGATCGAGGAACGAAAGGTCCGAGCGCGCGATGCTGGATGAGTTTATTGTACTGGGAAAATGTATTGTTACGGACTAGGTATTTATTTTGGACCAAAATGTCCAAGATACGTGACTGTTTATACTCGGAACCACGATCGTTTAACTAATCTTTATAAGGAAAAGCTTTGTAAAACTTTTTACCGAATTATTAATTTCATTGTGAGTTATACGTCCGAAACATTGCAGCATTGTGATTGTTTATAACTATTCTGGAGTTTAGTTGACTGTCATAGACATTAATTCTCCGTGAAACAGAATTAAAACACTATTACATAAAAGAAAACAGACGTTGATTCTTATCTAAGCTGGACGGTCGATTGCGACGTTAAGTAAAAATGACATGGAAAATAAATAAAGAGTAGTTTTACGAAGCACACAAACGCAGAATGATGGAACTTGCAAACACACCTTTAAGCTTCAAGAAGTTTGGTGTAAGAAAACTCTTTCTTATCCGAACCTGCGCGAAACTGATATAAGGTATCTACTGATATTTTCCACAATTTTCTTTGCGGACAAGGACAAGGATTATCGGCGTTACTTTTAATAAAAAATAAAAACAGGAACTCGTTGGACGCAAGCGACGATATACGCGTAACATTACGCAGCAACGTCAACCCCATTTCTGCTAGTGAAGCAAATGCAGGCTCAGAAATCTCATTAGAAAACGTTATTAGACCTAATAATAGTTTGTTACATTTTTGTGTCGTGTTTCGCAATGAAAGTTTTATACGAGATTGTGTTTTTATAATTATACAGGGTATTTGGAAAAATTGGTACAAAATTTAAGGGGGTGAAAGTAGAGCCAGAAAAAGTAAAAAAGGTTCCTGTAAACATTGGTCCTCCGAAGCACCGTTACCGAGATATGGCCGTCCAAAGAGGTCTTATCGTTTGGATATTTTTTAAAATAACTTTCTTTCTGATTAAGATAACGGAATAAAAATTGTACTTAATAGTCATACCATAAGGGTCTTTAACTACCACAAGTTTCATCAAAATCGGTTATAAATAAGGATAGTTTTGTAATGTCATGTTATGACATACTGCTCAATTATAAAACATAAAATAAAAGCAAATCTTAAAGCATAGTAGCGGTTTTAAAATATTTAATTCCAAGTATGAACAATTAAACTGAAAATATTTATTAAATTGATAGATTTTCTTAAAAAGAATCACATGGTGTAGTAAAATTAAGTCAAATAGTTCTATTTTATGTCTAGTTTAAAAGAATATCACAAATTTGTGCAATGCAAGTTATATAATGGAAAATGACTCCGGAAATGTCAAAATTCACATGAAATTCAAAATAAAACAATTTTCCAACGATAATTTCTTGAAAAAAACAGCACAGAAATGTAGTACATGTTTGTCACCAACAAACCACAGCAGTACAAAACATTATCTGTACTTCATTTAAAGATTTTCATCGAATTTTGAAACGGTAGCTTTGTACAGTAGCGGCTATCGAAGAAATTTTACTAAATTTTCAATATACATGCAAATAACGTTATAGAAAGTTAAAGTGTTATACCTTTAGCAAGTTCACATCCTTAGAACTGGATTTGATCCAATATATAGGTGCATTGTACAAGAAAAAAAATTGTATCATATGTCAAACGACAAACTTTGTAAATCTTGTTTTTAATCTAACGGTGAGTGTGAATCTGCTGTAGACATTGGCTAGTGCATCTTCCAAGGACTAAAAAGCAGTATTTATTTTATGTTATAGACTTTTCCATAAGTGAAAAAATTGTGAAAAACGATGTCATTTCGACACCTAGAACAAAAATAAGCCATAAACATTTAAATAAATGCAAACCCAAGTGGAAAGTATGTAAGAACTTTAATAAAGAGGTCATAAAATAGATTTAGATAGGTAAAAAACAGTTTTAAGTAAGAAATGTTACTGTATTTTCAAAATTTAGCATAGGTTCAGAATAGATGTAAAATAAGCATAATTTTCAGTTTTAGAAATCCGTATGCCCAAAATTTCATAAAATAAGTTATATCATATGATAGGTGACGTTGTAACCACAACAAACTTCTTTTGTTTTCGGGTTTATTAAAAGTGTTTTGGACGAAAACAGCCAGTTTGTTCATGATCTTTGAACGATAAACATCTGTGGTAATCTGAAAGAAAACAAGTGAAGATCACAAGAAAAAATCAAGGCAACTCAATTATTTTAAAATTTGTACCTTTTCAAATCTCAAATGTCAAACTGATGTGAGGTTATAAGTTCGTCAAAAGTTGTGAGAAAACGAATTAGTCCGAACAGGGATCAAACATAAGAAAATTAAACTTGTACAACAACGAACTGTTAGGATTTGTGACCAATCAAGTGCTTCGACTGCAGTGAATTTTCGAAAAGGGAATAAAGTGCGAATTCAAAATTAGTGACCAGTGCCTGAGCGGAATAAATGGAACGGAGGAGAATCTGACGGCCTCAGAACGAGTTAATGGCAGAAAACAACGAGAAAGTCTAGTTCCAGTTCAGCAGGCCTGCCAACTTCAAGATCGTCTGAGAACTTTGAAATTTCAAAATACAAGGTAGACCATTTTATTTAACTGCAGTTAAGAGGTGTATTTTATTGGCCACATATTTAAAAAACATTGATCAATGAAAGATAAAGATATTTAAAACAAAATTTTAACAAATTTAAAAACAAAAGTTTCATTTAACCAATCAAAATTGAAAAGTAATATAAATAAAGAGATCTCAAATTCTAATTTTAGTATAAGTCTAGATTAAGAAAATTTGTATAACTGTATATCTGAACATCCGTTGTAGTAAATATAGCTGACACTTGTTAAAGTTATCCGATTTATTTATTATTCCATGTGTGATATTTTAGGAAAATCTATATAGTGAGATAAACTAAATTTATGACAAAGAAATAAGTAGATTCTTGCTTGAATGAAATATTGAACCAGCCTCCTGCTGGAGGGAGTTGCTCACATAAAAAAAAAATAAAATAAAGTGTAAAATAGAGGCCATTTAAGCATTAGCAGGTAAATATAAGACTTGTGAATTGTATTTACGTCTTTAACATATATACTACACTACACATAACATACTTTATTGACACACATATACAGGGGCTATTCAAAACGTACTCAAAACATTAATTTCCAAAATTGAACATTCATACATAAAATTTTAACTAACACATAAAACAACATTCAACACAACAGTAACTACTCTTAACAGAAATGTTTCCAATTTTTTTTATTCTTTTGAATACTGCTTTGAAATCGAAAAAAAAAACTGATATTTACCGTTCACTAAGTAGAAAGGCAAAAAGATAAGAGGGGTAGAATGTTGTGTATATGACCCTCTACATTATAAAAACAATTCTAAAAAATTTAGGTCAGTGGAACATGTTATTATTGAATCAACCTAAAAATAACAAACTATTTGGTCAGAATCAATAGCTTTCCCATCTAGTACGAAGCATACTAATAATAGACCGTCCTTCCAATTTGTTAATAACATTGACCCCACCCGCCTTATTTTTAAACCGCATAAACAAAGGCCAGGGGGTCAGTGCTACGCCGGTCCTCCGAAACGACGACGCTTTTAAAAATAATGGGCGGCGCCTTGCAAAACTGCAGGCTCCAATTAAAACCTCTGGTAATAAACAACCGCTCGCCTCAAAAGCACGTTATGATAAATTAAATGTTTTAGAATGAGTTCGTTCGCTCCCGTCCTCTTTCAAATGCTCCATAGCCAACTCGTCCAATCGGAATTTATGATGCACGGTCGACGCCAACTGTGATAATTCTTCCGTTTTGATATTTGTTATTTATTCTGGGAAAGCGTATTTGGACGACTGGTGAAATATTTGCTACTTTCAAGTTTTGCCAACTCATTTTTTACTTGAGTTTCGATCACAAAATGTTCATTAAAAAACTAAATAAATATAGATCGCATTTCGAGAGGAAGATTGGACCTTCAAATGATCTTGAACATTTAAAAAAGATCAACTCTACCACGTCTTCGAACGTAAAATTTCTTGTTCTCTCAGAATTCGTAGTCAGAAATTGTATTACCACAAAAAAACAAGGGTTGACCTTCAAATAACCTTGAACAAGAGCTAATTTCGTCAAACGGATTCGGATTCAGCGACCCCAAAAACGTATGGGGATACATATATGTTCTTACTGCATGTCTCTAGGGTGAACCGTGAAAACAATTTTTATAAAGGAACCTGTAGTCTAAAATGTGTTCTAAGAAATTAATCAAGAATTATTATGTAAAACTTAGGCCGACCCTGTATCACTCCCGTTAATCAACTGATTATAATGCAGTGACTAGATCAAGTTCAGTGTGGTTATTCTCGCCAACTTTTATTTAAAAATCCTTTGATGTTAAATCCAAATTTTTCTTAAGAAACTGTGTAAAAATATGCCACATTCACTATTGAATAAAAAATGTAACACCCTTTACCTTAATATAAGTGAACAAACACTTATTAAATCCTTTACTTTCACATATTGTGCTTCACCTGTGATTTTCCCAGGTGAAAAATTCGATTCCCCGATCCAGCCCCCCCCTCCTGCCGCCGCCCCGAAGACGGATTCTCCTGTTGCATTATAAAGAATGAGAAATGCAATATCAACATCTTATCCCGAAGTCCATCTCGGACAATCCCTTTGACCGGACGTCGCATCTAAAGCGGCCCATTTTTCTCGGGCTTTGTCGGGTCCCCGGGGGCGGGCTGGCAGAGAGACGTTAAGTGCTTTCGACAACTTTACTTTACTTTATTACTGCCTCCTACGGCCGAATACTACGACGGGATTATAAAATAACACTACCCGGGACAGTTTTTAGCTCCTCGTCTTCGATGGTGTTATCATTGTCCACTTGAACAAAAAAAAATGCCATGAAATATAAAAGTTTCGTTTGAAATGATGCTAATATACGAAACATGAGTGTCTGATGAAATAGCTGATCTTACAACTGTTACAGAGGTGTTCGAAAATCATAGTTTTGTTACGATTGGAGAAAACATACCTGTTCTGTGAACAAGTTAGTGTCTTAGAAAAATTGTTTCTAAAATATTGTCTTTCTCCAGCTCAATGAGCCCCTGTTTGTTCAACTCCGGATGTTATAGCACAAAATTCTGCAATAAATTTCCATTTTCAACTACATCCAGTAGTGAGTAAATTGATACTGATATTTTATAGCACGCGCTATTTCGGAGGGTCGTAAAAATTCTTGATATGTGCCTCTGTTATATCCAAGGTAATAAAAATAGTTGCCTAGAGTTTACGCCGTCTATTCTGGTGCATTATAAGTACCAGACACATTAAGACATTGTAGAAGGTTGCATTTAATTTCCCGGGAATATATCGAATTTATAGGCATCCACTATTCGAGAACCCAAAACAAAACTTTACGCCACCGTATATCAGACCGGGATTCGTATAATATCAGTCTAAGAACTACATAAATCGCTGTAAAAGTGCCCTAACAAATGCAACAGCTGCACGCTTAAATCAAGCAATTGATTACGAGAAAAAATCCCTATATGTTTCACTAATAGGTAATTATTTACGTTTAAGGTACAGTTTCTTCAATATTATGTTTGATTAATGTAGAAATAAAGCTTTATATACCCAAACACATAAACAACAAAACATTGAGCTTAAAATTTATAAGAGCTTTCTTTTCTGTACTGATCTATCTGATCTGAAAAACTACAAAACAATTAGGGCGCTTAAAATAAAAATTACTGTTTTAAGAATTTATCTCACTGACACTAATTTAGAATCTCCTTGCCAGAAATCTTTCCAGGTTCATTATTTTTAATTATAGACCTTTTTTAGCAGAATTCATATTGTTAGACTTTTTTAAATATCTCCCATTTGATACCACATTTCTGTTGTTCTCGTTTTAGATTTATATAAATCGTGTTGAAAATCAAATCCATCCTGACTTTTTTTTTAATTGATGACATTTAATTCCCACAAATCGAGACAGGCAAGCCACAAACATACATCACCGTCATGCCCATAATAAGCGTATAAGGACCCCATAAATTCCTGTAAAAAAATTCGTAAACAAAACCAGCTGCTTGGTCCTAAAATAGCTGACGCTTCAAGGTTAGGCGCCGCGACGCTTTCACGTCCATCGCGACGCCCGATCGCTATGGCGGTTTCCTTCGAGTTATGATATCGGTCTTGTCCTGGATGATAAGGAGAAAAGAAGTAAATTTGCTTGAATTACCATTGCCTAATACAAAAGATCGTTGTATAAAACTTGTTTTGCATTTATTATTTTTTTATTAAAAAAAAAACAAAATTACAAAAAATCAACAGCATCAAAATGCAACTAATAGGGATATCAATGTCATTGATGGAGAGATCTTTTAAAGATAATGAACTTACTTGAAACATAAACATTATTATCAGACAAAAGAACCACTGGAGCATAACAACTTGTAATGTTAAGTAGTAGTAGAGTAGATACAAGATGCCAAACGCATAACGCATTTGAGTCCTTATGGTATGATGCGCAGTGGCAAAACAGTGAAGTTAGGTATTATGATGTACCTGCTATCAGCACTTTCTCTACACTATTCACTATTAATATCAATAAATACTGCATACAAATGCCAGAGTAGTGAACCATACTCAAGATTAGGCATTAGAAACGCGTAATAACGTTCTTTGATTCTCTGTTTTGTAACCAAATGTGATAATAACCTTTTCTATCAAATGCCACCCTTAAGTTCTTCATATATTCAGTTTTGTTAAGAACTATACTCGTACGTCCTTCATTTTATAGTTATGTTATTATGTTCCTTAATACGAGGGAATGATATCCTATTATATTTACTGATTAAATCTCCAATAACCTACAGCAATAAAATCAACTTGTAACCATCTACAACTTTCAGTAAGAATATGTCTATTTATTTTCAAGGCATCTGCAACGGAAGGCATCGAGACTGAGCTGTGATATTTGGCAGATCATTAATAACATAAGAAACAGTTGCGGTCCCAAGCTGGAACCTTGAGGAACACCTGAATAAGTTTTATATAATAATTTGAAGTGATATTGTTATATTTTACTAAAGAAGTTCTATTTCTTAAATAAGAACAAAAGTAGTTTTAATAAAACATAAGTTACTACATACAGGGTAACTCATAGAGCATCCCATACAGCATCCCATAGACAGAGAGCATCCCATATGGTACTAGAGCAACTGCATACATACTAATGCGAGTATACTATGATTTAACCAAAGTGTTTACCAACAACCAAACAATTTAACCGCTATTGATATGCTATTGCTCCTTGTACCATTACTTTATATCACCCTGTATATTTGCAAAAAAATGTTGCAGTATATCGAGGTCCATTTGGTCGAACGCTTTTTTATGCCGATTTAAATCGCTTCTGCTTGTATTCCATTTTCATGCTCCTTAAATATCATTCGTTGTCCAAAAAATAAGGTGAATTTGTTTAAAAAATAAAAAATCTTTATTTATGCTTCCAAATCAAGTTCGTCGCCATCAAAGTAATCCCCGCTCGATAAAATGCATTTATGCCAACGATTTTTTCAAAACAGGAAACAGTTTGAAAAATCCTTTTCCGACATGGTCTTCAATGATTTCGTCGATTCGACTTTTATTTCCTCGATCGAGTCGAAACGGTCCAGGGAACTGTCTTTTGAGCTATAGCTAAAAGTCACTTGGTGCCAAATCAGGCACGCATGCGGTAATTGTGGAACGATATATATACATGAATCGAATTTTTGGCGAAATGGTCTCGAATTATCAATGCTGTGAGAACCTGTGCATTATCATGATGCAAAAACCAAGAGTTGTCTGTCCATAATTCCGGCCTTTTACGGCGAATGGTATGCAAACGACACATAGCACTCAAATAATATTCATTGTTAACAGTTTAGCCGGCTGGAAGAAAGAAATTCATAGTGCACTACGCCACGATAATCAAAGAAAACTGTCAACATGACCTTGATTTTTGAGTGACTAGCGTGGTTTTGTCGGTCTTGGTTCACCTTTTGCGCGATATTCATTCGATTCACTTCTTGGTAGTCAGAAATCATTGTTTCACAAATGTTAATGCGAAGCTGTTTTTCCAAAAAGTTGAGCGTTTTTGGAAACGAAATTTGACGCGTCTAAGGCACAACAAATCTTTTAAAATGGTATTTACCGAATCTTTTGAGATGCCGACAGTATCAACAAGGTATCTTATTGTTAATCGACCGTTTTCGAGCACAAGACCTTTGATTTGATTAATGTGTTGTTCATCAGTTGACGTTGATGGTCGTCTGAGACGCTGTTCATCCTTAACGCCATCTTTAAAGTCTTTCTACCACTTGTATACCCTTTTTTGCGACATAACCTGATCACTAAAGGCCTTCCGTAACATCCTCAACGTTTCTGCGGTGGAATATTCATTTCGCAAACAAAATTTATTGCAAATTCTTTGCTCAACAAAATCAGACATGGTGAAAGTCGATAAACCCACTTTCATATGTTTAAAAAAACATGAGTAGCTCTGAAGCAATTGAATATGTTGACTTGAAACTGTGCATAGATATCAAGGACAGTACTACCAACCTACAAAAAAGTAATTGTATGCTTTCATAATACCCGCGAATTATAAATAAGTAATTCACCTTGTTTTTTGGACACAGAGTGAGTTGTATAGTCGATTTTAATAAATAATAATAATTGTAAAAACAAAATTACCAAAATCTTGTGGTATATTATTCAGTACACTTAACTTTGGAAAATGATACTTAACTAAATAATGATAATTATAATGATGTATAACGTAGTTATTGAAAAAAAAATATTTTTTCCATACAAACATAGTACTGAGCAGAAATTTAAAACGTCTATTGTTCTCAGCATCAGAACTGAGCTTTATTGGCATGCCACAGCCAAACCCGCAAAGCAAAAACGCCACAAGGAGTCCAGGTAATCCTCGGTGGCGTCGCGCGCGCCGCGTCGCGGCGCCCGTCCGCCATGGCTCTCCCGCCGAGTTATGATACCGAGGCGTGCCCTACCAATCATAACTGGCACTTATGAAATATCATAACCCCTCCTGGATTGGCCGCCGCGACGCCAATCCCCCAGAAATATGAAATAATATGCGCCGGGGTTGGCCGAGGGCGCCGCGACGGCGGCGTCGGCGCGCCGATCGATACCACGTGCGGCTCATATCATATCGCATATCGTCATTGGCTCATAAGCGGCAGCGCTGCACTCTGGGCACTTACCGGAGTCCGAGGGGGCCCTACGATGGAGATGGGGCGACGGTCCGGCGAAAACGACGCACTAGCACACTGTCCTCGGCCGGCATTAGCATGCACACTGTAATCGATAGGGCGACGGCGGGCGTCGCGGCGCTCAGTCGGCCCGTGCGTTTGGGAAGCTGCCGTCGCACTAGAGGAACGTCCAGCGGCACCCAAAACGCTTATTTTTAACAATCTTTCGAAAATAATGCATATAAATGTACAGGGTGCCCGATATTTCGTGTACACGGAACTAACACAGTTTCCCACGTTCAAAATAAGTTTAATTAAACTTACTTCCAGCCTAAGTTGATTCGTTTAGCCTCTAGAGGTCATCAAAATTGGCAAAAAAAATGTTTTTCAAATATCTGAAACGCCTTATAAGATTTTATTAAAATTTAACACACTCATACTGGCATATAGATGTCGCTTTATGACAGTAAACATAGTAACTGAACTAACAGAACTGTAAAAAACACCTCACTTTTGAACTAATGTGCTCATAATTTTGTCAAAAGTCATGCTACAAATTCTTTTTTTGGTTTGTCCAAAATTTCCCCCCTTGTAAAATATTTCATGATATACTCGCACATTTCTACGGCAATTTTCTTCACAAACACCCTAGAACTAACAATATAAAATATATATCGTGTGAACAGTGTATACAGGGAGTAAGAAGTTTGACTGCCATTACTTCAGCATGAGATTAAGTAATCATAAATGAACAAAAAAGTTGTATATTACAGGAGCGTAAGATTACACAACGTGACAACATCGCTTAACCTAACGCTACACAGCTGGTGCATACCACGTGTGCACGCGGCAGACTTATCCTACGGATAAAATGTAAATAACTATTATTGTGAAACATTTAGTCGGTTTTTAAATAAATAAAATAAAATGTATCGAAAAATGGTGTATTGACTTTTTCTTGTACTATTAAAATTAACAGAGTTAGGGAGACTAGATGTTAAGGAATGATTTCAGAATTTTAAAAAATCATAAGTAGCAAAATTAATGGATGTTAAAATGTTTTTTCCAATTTACTCTTAAAAATATAACCTATCTTTCAGAGAAATAGATATGTTTTAATTTTTAATAAAAAAAGTTATAACAATTTCTCAAAGCGAACGTGTTTTTTTATCTTTGTCATAAAAGAAAATTTCGAAAGCAACTTTTTATTTTAAATAATCGATCGAATGGCATAGAAAAAAATATGTTAGTGTTAAATAATAAAAATTTACGATTAAAAAATTTTAATTGTTTTAACTTTTTTATTAAAAATTAAAAATTATATCTATTTATCTGAAACAGAAAGTTTATATTTTTTAAAGTAGATTATTAAAAAAATAATAATAAAGTTCATTGATTTTTCTGCTTCTTATGATTTTTTAAATTTCTGAAATCATCCCATAACTTCTAGTATCCCTAACTGTTAATTTTAATGCTATAAGAAAAAGTTAATATACCTACAACTTTTATAAGAAACTTTTTTTTCTAGCTCTTACCCTTCTTGAGTTATATTGAAAACCCCCTTTATTTTATCTTTTTTCACCCCTGGGAGGGGTTGGAAAAAAGATTATCGTCACTTATTGTTATTATATACCCTAAACTAACTTATATCAAAAATTCAGGCAAGTTGACCAAATTGCGATTTAAAGACTCATTTAATTGGACTACTATATTTTTCTTTATGAAGAACAAAGACACAATATTATAATTTGAATTCTATACTACTTTCCAACTACACAGTGTTGCAAAACAAAATCCACGTGAACTTATTTATTAAATTCTAATAGTTTCAGGTGGTGACGACCTGAAAAGATATTGCAGTGGTGGGTTTTCTCTGGTTAAATTTAGATTCGATCCTTTTCTATTTTTATTTGCTATAAATAAAATCACTGCTCTCAAAATGACTTACCTACTAAGCGCTGTACTATTCCGTCATTTTATCTATTTTTATACGAGACAATTAAATGTATCTAGAAATAACTTAACTTTCTTTACTTCTACCACTTTTTGCCCCAATAAATTCATTAGTAAATTGACCCACAAAGTCCACTTCAAAAATAATGAATAAAATGCTAGTCGTCTTACCACAGACAAAATAGCAATATTGTCTGTTTTCTTACTAATAAACCTTTAAGTGAAATCGTGACAAAAAAGTAGTTGGTATTCAATGCCTACGGCACAATGCTTCGTGCTTACTGATATAAAATCACATACTTAAATCTATCAAATGTAAATAGTTTTATCTGGGATTTCGGTGATTTTTTCTTGATTGGGTGATAAATTATCCACCTATCATATAGAACAACTATCGTAAAATTAAAAAATCACCTTCTGAGTTGCGTGATATTAACAATGGAGTTCTCCAGGGATCCCTGCTGAGGTCATAATTTTTTATACATTTTATAAACGATTTACCTGAAAATATTAGTGCGGATGTATACTTTCGCAGTATTTTGATCATTAGTGATGAGATTATGTCACCTTGCAGCATGCTTGTCACTTTTTGGTAGTGTTTTGTGAAAAGTTACCTAGTTTGTGCACATCTTTATAAAACTAAAATAATTTTTCTAAGCCGTTTAAAAAAAATGCATGGGTATCAAATTCGCATCGACCTGAGCGCAACTTCAGACATAAGAAGAAGGGGAAGAAGAAGAAGGGGAAGAAGAAGAAGAAGAAGAAGAGTGATTGTCAACCGAAGGCGGCCCGCGGTTTTCCCGGAGGCCGACGGCGGACACCCCATCCGCCGGCGGAGAGAGAGAGACGGCGGCCGCAGAGATGATCAAAATGAAAACCTATCTGGATTGTGTAATTCCGATGGAACGTAGTAATTCTGTTGGAAAATTGGCAGCCGCACGCACGTGCAAATTCCGAAGGGATTGAGCGTAACCGCGCAACTGGAAATTATATTAAAGTGCTCCGGCTACGTGTTATATCTAACTCTGAATTAGTGCGGTCGATTGCGGGCCACTTGTCGGCAGTGGAGCGGTTTGGCCTCCGAAAAATTGGATGGTCGAGTTGATGAGGTGTTTGCGTCATAAAAATAATGTTTTTCCAAGTAAATTTTCTCATTTTTTTAATATTTTACCAAATTGCTTCCGATTTTTCACATTAATCTGTTTAAGTATTTGCAGAAAAATATTTTAGTGAAAGTGTAATTAGTATCATCCCTCTTGAAAATTCTTGTTATGACTAAAACTGCTTCAGACAATATTTAGATATAAAACGGAGTAATATATTTCATTAGGAGTCTGGAAAAATCTATTTCTGGACAACAAAATATAACATAAAAAAACATACAAACATACGAACCTGGAAAATGTTTATTTTCATATTTTATGACCAAACAACTTTTTAGCATTGAGACTCGACTTCATAACGTGGAAGATTTCATAGACTTAACTTTTTCGACAAAGTAAACTATATAGACGAATATCGACGCTTACAGTTTTCATTTTGTTCATATCTTGACCTGGATTTTACGGACAATAAATTAGTGTTCGCTTCTGCTTCTTGCTCTAGGATGTTATCGGAAATGTCGGGATTTTCTTCTGAGTACATTTTATCGCATAAATTTAATTGACAGAAAATAAACAACGCTGACAATACAGTGTTTGGCATGTATGATGCGTTTCTATGGTTACTCTCAAATTATTTGAAAGGTGATTTGTTTTAAAGTCTATGTCAGATAACGAGGACAAAACGTCAAAAAATATCACAGAAATGTATCTAAGGATTGAAACATTTACGAATTAAAATACAAAATAGGTTAAATTTAGTTTACTTTGCTGTATATTTCTATTTTAAAGCCAATATTCGGTATTTTTATTCAGCGCACCGAAAGAATCGGAGATCGGAAAACTCTTTCCGTACGCTAGCCCTAAAAAGCCCTTCTTACTTTATTATTAATACAGATGAAAATGAGGTGTTTTCAAAGAATTATAGTAAAATATATTTTTTTCCATTACCACTATCCAAAATACAATTTACCACACCACTTTACTGTGCGCAAACTAAATAATTTCTCAAAAACTTAAAACACGATTAAAACTATGCCGTAAAAAATTCAAGAAATTACTTAAATAGACGCATTCATAGAAAGTTTCATGAAGATGTAGGATATACAGGGTGTCCCATTTTTATTCTGAAAAAATTCAGGAAAAGGTAGATCCGATAAAATTAAAAGGACTTTGTTATATAAACTTATTTCGAAATCTGAACCCTTTCCGAAATACAGGGTGTTGAAGTTGAATTTATTTTTTCATCTTTTGTTAATATCTCTTGGAGTTATAAACCAATTGTTCTCAAATTTTGTGTGGTGAATGCCACAGTGTACTAATACTAATACACAAAATCTCAGCTCGACAGAAAAAGCCAGTGGCGTGCATTCCGCACTTGCCGATACCTTTTATAAAAAGTATGTGTTACGCCNAGAGTTATATTATCATGCTGTTAAAAAATGTTGACGATTTTATTAATTTTAAGGATCAAAAAATGACTGAAAAGTTGCACTTTTTTTGGGTGTTTTTATCAAATAACTATTTCAATTTTTATTTTATGAAAATGACTTTTAAAGAAAGAAACTGCTGACATTTTTTCACGAATTTTAAAAAAATATGTTTTTCTACGACCCTCTGGAGAGAGAGAAAGTTTGCGTAAGCTTTTGCACACCTCAGGATTCGATGGCGCAAAACAAAATCAGCCGACGATTATTATTATTAATAGAATATCATGATACCCAAAACTCATATATGGACTGGACATACCTACATTCATTCTTTGCACATCCATGAAACTTGGTGTGATGAAAACAATGAAGGGCTTCGGATATCTGTATCAAAAGTACAACGTTTACTTATTATAACTAAAGCTGTATAGAGAAATTCGTTTTATACCAAATCTGAAACTAATTTTTAAGTCAGAAAATAAATCAGGAGACTATCATGATGACGAACTATCAAAATTACAAAAAAATGGTTACAAACGAAACTTGTAGGTACCAAATTTGCTTCCATTAGTGATTGACAAAGCAATTGTGATATTAACGACAGTGAGAATGAAAACGAATTCGTTTAATTGTTATTTTTGTTCTTATTAATTATACCGGGTCTTAGAAGTTCGACTGCCATAATTTTAACTGACGATAGAATACATTAAAATAAACAAAAAAAAACCTTATATGACATGGGTCCCAAACTCAACCATTTTCGAGAAAAAAATTATCAAAATCTCCAACTTGATGTACCAAAGTTCGATTAATTAAGGAATATTGTCATAACTGTGTGCCTAGAATGCCATAAAATACATTTTTTTATCACTTTTTTGAACTTCTTTATGCTTAATTCTAAAAAATAATTAGCTTCGTAATAAATTTAAAATTCGATAAAATTCATATCGAGCAATGTGACAACGGCGCAACGGATAACACGAGGTACTAAGCTGTCCAGTAATACGCGATTCAGTTGGTATCTAGAAATGGACCGTGTCTGAGTGTTTTTTACGTACCACTACTTCCTTTTTCTCGAGGTGTTTTCCAGCGAGTGCGCGAAAATTGGATTCGAAAGTGTCGTGCGTGCATCGAAAATGGTGATGGACATTTTGAGCATTATGTTTTGTACTTGTGCGTTTAAAAATTACTGAATTTTGCTTTTTGGTAAGTATCTAAATTATTTTTAATACGTATAATTATTTGGATGACGTGAATCTTTGGGTAGTTTAATTACATATTTTTCAAATTCATAATTTGATTATTAGTTCCTGTTTTAAGAAATTCATAATTACTAAAATTAGCACAAAAATACTACAAAATCTACACATTTTATTTTATTTATTTAAAAATTTATTTAAAAATTGAGAAACAATTGTCTTGAATTTACTAAATGTTTCACAATAATAGTTGTTTACATTTTTTCCGTAGGACAAGTCTGTCGCGCGCACGCGTGGTATGCACCAGCTGTATAACGTTAGGTTAAGCGCTGTTGTCACGTTGTGATGAAACTCCCCAATATTAATACTCGCTGTATTTTGAAAACTGTTAATCTTACACCCATGTAATACACAACTTTTTTGTTCTTTTATGATTAATATATCTCATGCTGCAATGAAAACTAGCCCATATAAAGATTAACAAGAATTTTGTTTTTTTTTCAAATTTATTGCTAGACCTACCTATTTTTAGAACTTTATACCAAATCTACTTCAAGTAAAGGTAACTTGCTTATATTTGGACAAACTTGANTTTTATTTGAACGCTCGTTATCAATATTTATTTAAGATTTTGACAATAACTATGTAAATGTACACAACAACTAATTTAATACTATTTTATGTTAAAAACTTGTATATTTGTTCAATTTAGCTGGTCTACTAGATGTTAGTAAACTACAAAATAATATGTTAGATTTAGGAAAACTGCTTGTGTCTACCTTAATAGACCAATGAACACTATATTAAATAATGCTCCGTAGAATTTATTAATGAAAAACTAAAAATTCTAGAAGACATTTACTAGAATTACAATACTCGTGTATATCAATAATGTTTCAAAATTCTCTCAATTTTCTTTGTGATCACTAAATAGATATTTCCATTGAAAAACTCATTACATTTTAACAGACCAATTAACACTGTGTTAAATAAATGCTCTTTTAAATCTATAGTTCAAGTCCTGTTTAATTTATTTTTATTAGTTAAAAATTGCAACATCTAAATTTGCTTAGTTATAGCATGTATAAATCAATATATTTTCTTAATTCTCATTTTTTAAGCAAAATAATGAGAATAACAACCTTACTAAACACATCTTTGTGTAATTATTTTGAGGTTAAAATTTGTAGTGGTGTTCAATTTAATTGATCTACAATATCTAATATGATCTCATGAATAAATACTTCAAGTGTCAAACTCCTTAACTTTTAAGAAATCAATGATCACTACAAGGTATTAGAAGTTTGACAAGTCTGCCGCGTACACAGTTGGTTTGCATCAGCTGTGTAGCGTTAGGCTAAGCGCTGTTGTCACGTTATGATGAAACTCCTCAATATTAATACTCGCTGTATTTTGAAAACTGTTAATCTTACACCCATGTAATACACAACTTTTTTGTTCTTTTATGATTAATATATCTCATGCTGCAAAGAAAACTAGCCCATATAAAGATTAACAAGAATTTTGTTTTTTTTTCAAATTTATTGCTAGACCTACCTATTTTTAGAACCAAATCTACTTCAAGTAAAGGTAACTTGCTTATATTTGGACAAACTTGAAGCTATTTACGTATGTGTCTGCACCATCAAATCTAGATTATAGATTTATTCATAATTTGATTCAAGTAATTTGATATATTCGCATTTTCTATATAAATTGACAACTGTGTAAACCTTTAACATATTTTTTTCTATGTAGATATATTTTGAAATGGCGGTCATAATATAAGCTGCATTTTCTCCAAACTAGCGTCCAATTGAAAAAAATGTAGCAACCTCGAGGCGGTCCATTAGCGTACCCCGAAAGTCGCGAAATGACTGTGCTAAATGTATATGTAGTTGCGAATCATCTCCCGTAGGCATAGCGCGCAAAACAAAGTTACGTTTCGTCGGCACAAATTAAATTTTAACGGGAACGTAATTGAACGCCGGATGGCGGTGCGCTGCGCCCTCTATCCCACTTACTTCCAGCTTAATACGCTAACCGCAAATGAATAGGCCCGTCATTTTCCGCTAACAACAAATTCATACACCCCACACGCCGGATACTTACACAAGAAACACGCACGTTTACATTGCTCACCGCCAACTACGACCAACTATGTAGGTAGTCGGGAATGGCTTCGCTGGCGCTCCTCGTGCAACCCCAGCAGACAAATTGGACTGGAATAATCGGTTGCGGGGATCCAGGCCGATTGCCTGGATTCTGCTCGTCTTGTGGCTGATTTTGGCAGTACCTGTTATTTGTTGTCACTGTTTTTGTCTTCGATTCTCTTACAATTTGATTTTAGCTGCATTTTCCATGTCTTCACAGCAGGGTTGGTTAGGAAGGTAGATAGTGGGGTCGAATTGTATACAGGACATATAGTCCAAGCATTATAGAGAAATGCTTACAGAAATTATTACCTGGACAAAAAAATATGACCGTATAGGAAATTAAATTTTAAATTGAGTTTCTTGTTCTTTAAACTCGATCCAAAATGGCATGGTTAAAAAAATCGCAAAGTTGCAAAAAAATGTTTTTTCTAAAATAACTAAAAAAATATAGCACCGATCGAAAAATTTTAAAAGAGAGGATCAAAATATGACTGAAAAAGTTGCACTTTTTNAACTGCTGACATTTTTTCACGAATTTAAAAAAAAATGTTTTTCTACGACCTTCTGGAGCCGAGATAATTTTTTTATTAAAAAAAAAATTAAGGACGCAATTAACATTTTACATCGATGCTCTTGATGGAGGTTAATATTGAATACTTATATTTAAAAAAAAATAGTAGGATATGTTTACTTGATTTTTAGTCTTAGTAATTGAGTAATAAACTGAAGCGTGCAAGCGCAAGCGCTGAGTGCTTCAGTTGGACCGGACGGAGAAGTAGGGGGAAGCGGCGCACGCTCGATCTGAAAACTGAAGCCGTGGAGTCTGAATGGCTCGCGCTTGCAAAATCTTTGATATCTCTGCTTCTGGACCACATACAAAAATTCTTTTGCACTTAATCTGGGGTAGCTAAACACGAATATTATAATCATTTTCGCCTTAGAAGCAAATTAGAAATTATTTTCACAAATCATCAATATCCGCTTTTGTTAATAAATATGTTAAGGATGACCAAGAGCATGCTGCTCTATAGTCAGAAAATTAAAGAAGCATCAGATATGTGTTCAGATGACTCAGAGTCAAACTCAGACTAAATATACGCGATTCTGTTGGTATCTGGAAATGGACCGTGTCTGAGTGTTTTTTGCATACCACTATTTCCTTTTCTTGAGGCGTTTTCCAGCGAGTGCGCGAAAATTGGATTCGCTTTTGTTAATAAATATGTTAAGGATGACCAAGAGCATGCTGCTCTATAGTCAGAAAATTAAAGAAGCATCAGATATGTGTTCAGATGACTCAGAGTCAAACTCAGACTAAATATACGCGATTCTGTTGGTATCTGGAAATGGACCGTGTCTGAGTGTTTTTTGCATACCACTATTTCCTTTTCTTGAGGCGTTTTCCAGCGAGTGCGCGAAAATTGGATTCGTTTTTATTAATAAATATGTTAAGGATGACCAAGAGCATGCTGCTCTACATATAGTCAGAAAATTAAAGAAGCATCAGATATGTGTTCAGATGACTCAGAGTCAAACTCAGACTGAATATCTTCTTTTAAGTGAAGTTTTTTAATGTTTTTTCTATGAACCCCCTTTTTTAGTTTGCTTTTACGTCGAAATTTGGTTAAAGCTCAAGTTAAAATATACTTTGAATCTTATTTTTTGTTAAATTTTGTTTTTTTTTTTTGTTTAGTCATGAAAAATTTAATGAATTTTTATATTGAAATGAAATACTTATTACGTATACACAACATTTAGTTTGAAAAAAAGACATCGGACTCTACCTAGCTACCCCAAGGCTTTTTGGGGTCGCTGATTCCGTTGCCGAGATCGGTTAAGCTCTATCGTATCAGGTTCAAGGTCATTTGAATGTCACACTAAGAAAGGGCTGTTGAAAAAAATCTAAAAAATTCATACATAGGTTCTTTGGGTCGCTGAGTAATTTTCAAAATTGCAAAAATGTTTATAAAATTTAAAAAAATTCCTATCTTATCTGAGTTTTTTACTTATATCTTGGAACCTATGCATTTTGGAAGAATATTGAAGAGGAAAAAACGTTTTAGAATTTAATTTTGCCATTATACTGTAAGTTAAAAATGTTTGAATTTATTACCCATGTTGCAAAATAGCAATAATTTCCTTACTTTAACCTTCATCAAAATCAGCGACCCCAAAAACCACTGGGTACCTAGGTGAAATCCGATGTTTTTTTTTCAAACTAAATGTTGACCTGTTGACCTGCTATTAATTAATTTATTTTTTTTTTATTTCTTCTTAAGCTCGACTAACTTGAGGTTTGAAGGCGTCCCGAATGTAACAATTTATGTTTTCTTATTCATTGAATTTTTTCTAACAAAATATGTCTGAAAGTCTGCTCCGAGTTTTTTACAATTTTTTCACTTTATATTTTGAAAAAAGGATTTTTTCATACTTTTTCCTGTTTTTTTTTGTTCGAATTGTCACATCTGAAGCTCTACATACTCTCCATTTTAGAAAACTATCCTGCTGGTTAAAAGCAAGTTGAAACATGTTTATTTCGAAAAGTTAGTGTCAAAGAAATATTTTCTGTATAGATAAAGTGCCTCTTTGGCATACAATATTAAAAATGTAAATAGCAAAGTTAATACAGAATTAATATTTATTTCCATATTCTAACTTTTACACTAATTGGCCTAGATTATTATTATTTTTAATTTTGCGTTTTGTGCAGGTAAAATTCGTTTTTGTATAAAAAATTGGGAATAAATTTATTGGTTTAGAATTAAAATTTATATTTCATGCCAATCGTTGTTAATCTTACCAAAAAAATCATGATATATTTTTATCTTTAATCCTTTTAAATTGTACCTTGCTGTTATCAATAAATAAACGCCCTTACAAGTCGACGAGAGAAAATATCCAACGACTCGCATTAAAGATAACGATTCTGATCGAGTGACACTTGTTTTTGACCCGGAATAATCCGGGGGGAATAGAATGTCACCCGTTAAACGACACCGGGCGCGGATAACGCGTCTCTTAACTTTTAAATAGGGATAGTTTATTTTTTATTTACAGCGATAAGCAGTAAAAACGCATTCCATTTGGGCTGGGGGATAAATTTTATGTATACACGTATGCGTGGTGAATTTTTCATGAGATCGGCCACGCCGACAGCCCTTCGACGACGGGGAAATGCTTTTTAAAAGGGACGTTTTCGTATGCCGCTTCGGGATAACCAAAATCAATTTTAAAAAGTAACCGAAATGATCCCGAATTAAAAAAATTAAATTATAAGAAAATTACAATTTATGTAGGTATTTCTTTGATGCGGTTTTACCTATTACAAATTTAGGTTTTTTATTAGGAATACTATTTAATAAGAAATTTCTGAAAGGGACAACATATGGCGATTAAATCAAATATTGCGCCAAAATCGGATTTTAACAGTGAGTCAAGCAGTTAACTACATATTCTTGGAACTAAAATAATGGGACTTTTCTTCATTTAGGATCCCCATTTTCAAAATACAGGGTGTCGAAATTAAAATGCAAAAAATGATTTTTAATGATAACTCCGGTAATTGTAGAGATATTTATTTGAACTTTAACACATTTTTGATCTTAAGTCGGCACACTTTTTGTGTAATTTAGGTTTGAAAAATGCTCTTTACCTCGTACAATTCGTTTCTTTAACTGTTGTTTAGTTAGTATTGTTACCATATAAAAGAAATTTTTCATAAACTCTCGAAAATTAAATTCTAACGTCGACTAAATCGATCACGCGTATCCAAAAAAGTTTCAATATCGCGTAAGCGGGACCCCAAATAAAAATCTTACAAGAGCGAAAAAAGAATAAAACCGCTTCATCTAAAAAAAATATTCGGAAAGCATAGGCTTACTGAAAAAAATATAGTTAATTTTTTTTATTATTTTTTTTTAGTATATTGCCAGCGAGTATTTCATTTTTGTGTAAATGTATCGATAAATACATTGCACAACTTTACCACATCCTCCAAAGTGAAAGTGACACTTTTACTAGCAACATATTGTTTGAGTGAAGCCCAAATAAGTTCCATGAGTTCAGGTCAGAATGACATAGTGGTAGTTTCAGAATAGTATGACATTTCTGTGAGATATTTTAAATTTTGACCACGAATTTTTGTAATATCATACGAACGTTTCATAATATTATGTCTTTACAGGGGGGGAGGAGTCTGCGCATGATTTTAAGTAAAAAAGTTCATATAAAAATATGCACTGGGTGTTACAGATTCAACAATTTTTCTGTTTTTTCTGAGTATCTTCCACAGTTTTTGAGATATGTAGCTCAAATTTGGAATGTAGGCTCACTGAGAATACCTGCATCATTAACCCTGTCTAATTGTTGTCGCCATCCACAGGATGATACTTTTTCTGAGGTCGAGCCTTCTTTCAACCCCCTAATTCTTCGAGTAAGCCACTGGTCTTTTCTAGAAAAAGTGTTTAATTCCCTGTCCAATTTGTAGACTTTTTTGTCTTTTACAATTTTTTCGTATTAATGGCCGTTTTCGAGCAAAAAAATAAAAGATGATTCCTGTAACTCGCTAAATTAATGTGCCACATTTTAAAATCCTGTAGTAGGTTCTGACTGGCGGATAATAATCATTATTTAGTTTGATTAATTTTGACCTTTTATATTGCAACGAATAATGTTTCGTAATTAAAGCAATGGTTCGCAAATTAATGTAAATTTTTTATAATGATATTTTATAAAGGTACTAGAAAAAATAAACTGTCTCCGTTTACTTTTATCTGTAATAAAATAAAAAAGAGTAAACTAATAAATTGTTATGGTTCACATCATATTCTTTTTTTTTTTTTCTAATAGTAAAAATGTGAAATTTGTTCATGCACAATAGACCGGGGTCGATAATTTTTGAAGCCAAAAAAAATTATAGTCGGATGAAACTCATTGGAAAAGGAAGAGAATATAACAGAAATGAAAGGAAAAATAATTTACGGGCGATCTGAGGTCGGGAAGGGGAAGGGGGTGAGTTTTTAAGGGTAAAAAACGGTTTATCTTGATTTCCGGAAAAACTACAAGTCTTATGGAAAAAAGTTAAATGGCAAAGTTGTAGGTAATAAAAAGATCTACAACTTTTGTATTTACACTTTTTTCACATAACCTCAAAATTTATGTGAAAAATTCAAATAACCAAGTTTTTGGTTTTTTATTTTTATCTTTTACAAAAAAATTTTTTTTTCACGAAATTTGGTGAAAACTTACCTATTTATGTCCCAAACACGCTGTAATTTTTTTGATTTGAAATATTTATTTTTTCACCTTATTTTTACTTAATATCGAAAAAGCACCCTAATTTTCAATCGAAAATTCTCACGTCAAAATATCTGCTTTTTTAAAAACGTCGGTGGGCTTTTTCTTCGTTGAAATCTCTACTTTCTGATGGTGTAAAAAAAATATACATTACTATGGTAAGTTTTCTCAGGAAATGCAAAGAAACGAACTAGAATCCGAAAATTTTTTTCTAATCATTATGTACAATTTTGAGCTATTTATTAAAATTTACACTTTAATTACTCGAAAAACGTAAGATTCCATGTTACATTGATAAACAAAAAAATTACAAGTCGAAATATACTATTATAATTAACAACCAAATAAGTTAATAAAGTTAATATTTAATAAGACATCTACAATATTTTGAGAAAGTTGTAGAATCTTCTTTCGTTTCTTTGCATTTCCTGAGAAAACTTACCATAGTAATGTATATATTTTTTTACACCATCAGAAAGTAGAGATTTCAACGAAGAAAAAGCCCACCGACGTTTTTAAAAAAGCAGATATTTTGACGTGAGAATTTTCGATTGAAAATTAGGGTGCTTTTTCGATATTAAGTAAAAATAAGGTGAAAAAATAAATATTTCAAATCAAAAAAATTACAGCGTGTTTGGGACATAAATAGGTAAGTTTTCACCAAATTTCGTGAAAAAAAAATTTTTTTGTAAAAGATAAAAATAAAAAACCAAAAACTTGGTTTATTTGAATTTTTCACATAAATTTTGAGGTTATGTGAAAAAGTGTAAATACAAAAGTTGTAGATCTTTTTATTACCTACAACTTTGCCATTTAACTTTTTTCCATAAGACTTGTAGTTTTTCCGGAAATCAAGATAAACCGTTTTTTACCCTTAAAAACTCACCCCCTTCCCCTTCCCGACCTCAGATCGCCCGTAAATTATTTTTCCTTTAATTTCTGTTATATTCTCTTCCTTTTCCAATGGGTTTCATCCTACTATAATTTTTTTTCACTTTTTCCATTTTTGAAGGCTTAAGCACTGGTCTAAAGTGAAGTTTCATAGTTATTTTAATAAGGTTCAATGAAAGAACTAAATTATTTTTCATAAGCGTAACTTATTAAAGTTTCGTACTAAATTGTATGTATTAAATCTAATACCAACAGTTCACGTTAATCAATTTCAAAAACAATTTTATTTAATTATATACAAGGTGTTTATAAATAAGTGCGAAATATTATAGGGGGTAGTTGCCAAAGTTATTTTGTGAAAAAAAGTTCATATAAACGTATGTCGGAATATGCTTAGTTTCCAAGATACAGTGTTTAATTTTTAATTTTTTATTTTATTTTATTAATTATTTTAAAAAGTTTTGAAGATATTAACTCGAAATTTGATGGTTGTATTTTATTTAGAAATATTGACAGAAACCTACTAGATAATGTTTCAATAGAAATTAAAAATACACAACTTGCAATAAAATATATTTTATTTTTTTCCTCAAAAACGGTGCATCCTACGAACAAAATTGAAGAGACCAATTTCATTCAGAATTGATGGTGAATTTCTAAAAAAATATTAAAATGGGAAAAAGTCAGTGCCGTACCATTTTTTTTATTAAAAAAGGTTGTGGCATTCTCGTACGAGCGCCACTGGTGCAAGTAGAAATATTCAGATCACCCCAAAAAATGCACATTTGTCCCTCCAAAGCGTTTTTCAAATTTCGAGTCAATAACTTTAAAACTCTGAAATAATTAATAAAAATAAATAAAAAATTAAAATTTAAACACTCTGTATCTCAGAAACGAAGCATATTTCGATCTACGTTTATATGAGCTTTTTTCACAAAATAACTTCAGCAACCACCCCCTAAAATATTTCGCACTTATTTAGAAACACCCTGTATAATATCTTTTTAACAGCCGACTGAGGTTCAGGAATTTTTAGTTGATAATACCAACTATGCAATGTTGGTCATGTGACCTATGATCATTTATGACAGCTACAGACATTTAGTTCATACAGTACCATTTGACGTCATTTTAAAACAACAGAGCTGAATAATTTTTTCTAAATGTCAGCTTTTGTTTTTGTGAATGATTAAGATTTAATAACGTTGACAGACAAATATATGCTTCCCGTGCGTATTTGGCGCACCCGGAAATACCCCCCTTTAATTCCGTTACTGCCACGACCAGTTTTCTTCACAATTTGGTCCAATATCCGCGCCAATTAAGCTGATTCGAATATACGAGCAAATGGATTCCTCATAGGTGCCGTTCCGGAGAAATATTGACGTCCGATGTCTGGCCATTGTCCCTTACATAATCTAATTTAGCCCATTACCCGCCCTTATGACCCAGGGACATCCATCTAGCTGATGGTCACTCCAAGAAATGCTAACGTAGGAGGGCCGATAATGAATATCGCTATTTGTCAATCAGGAGAGCATTAAGGGAGTTCTCCGGAGTGGAATATGGAAAGGGCAGGTGTTCCAGGTTTTTGTTCCATCGACTATTCAGATTTCAGTCCGGTTTATAAAATATATCTGATGGTTTCATTGAATCTACAGGGTGTAGTTAAATGAAGGGGCACAAATGATACCAGAGATTCCTTAGGTGAAAGTAAGTTGATTTAACAAACCTAGGTGTATGCCAACATTCAGAATAAAAAAGATACAGGGTGTCAAAGTGACAAATAGAAAATGGTTTTTCCTTAGTAATTTCTATAGTTTTGGTCTAACATATTTCAAATTTTCTAGCAAAAGATTTTTCAGAATAGGAAAAATAATATAATAATAATTTTTGGCTTTTGCTTGCGAGGCGCCCTCTGCAGGCAATATTATGCATTAAATATGTATTGTCAGCCCTCGTACAAAACTTTTAGTAACAAAATATGAAATATTGGACTTTTTTTAACAAAAAAGGTATACTGAAAATGGTTAAAGTCAACTGTTGGGGAGATACTTTTGATTTTATAAATTAGTATTTCGAATTTTTATTTAAGATACACAGAAATTGTAGGTTATAAAATAGGACCTTATTGGTCTGTTTATTCTTCCTCGGCGTCGCGGTGCAGCGGAATATCTAAGATTTTTAAATGAGCAACTCCCAATATTGCTTGAGGAGATGCCACTACATACATTAGCTGTTAGGTGATGGGTCAATTTAAATTTTCCTGGGAGATGGATAGGTCGAGGGAATGATGAACCTGTCAAATGGCCTGTGCGATCACCTGATCTCACACCCATTGACTATTTTTTAAGGGCTCAACTAAAAAATATTGTTTATTCCAACGTTATTGATAGTGTGAAAATGCTTCGTCAAAGAGTTTTTGTAGCAACCGAGGAAGTAAAGAAAGACAGAAACATTATTGTAATGGTAAGTCGTAATTTTAATCGTAGATTTAGACTATGTTTATAAGAAAATTGAAGCTATTTCGAAAATATCATTTAAGACATATTTTATTTTTTAATTATTAGTTAATTGTTCTCTTAGATTATGTATTTATTGTTTTATGTGACTCTTCGCTTTTCTAATTTTGTTCTTTTCTTCAAGTAGTTGCTATTAAACTGACAATAAATATGAACTTTGCAACAATCATTTTTTTCCTGTTATTTTCGCAAAACAGATTTGGATATCTGACCGTAGGTTCCTATTATCAACTTTTCTTAATAATTATTGTCGATATTGTAAAAAATAAAGGCACGTTACTCTTGAGCAAAATTTACATTTTTCGACAAACCTCGTATACGACTGCAAAGAATTGAAATTTGATTACTTCTTTGTGGGCTTTAGGCCATGTAGAACTTTTTATCAAGAATAACTTTTTTTCATAAAACCAGTAATAAAATAGTATCCCATATAGTGCCGACTTAATTGGACACACTGTATATTTCGATCCCTCAATTATTATTTTTCACCCAATATGCGTAAATAAATGCCAAACGTTGCAACAGAAACTTGGCAAGAGCGCACGAGCAAGCTAAGTTTATTATTTTGTTGGCAGTCCTAATTGCTTTAACCTATAAAATGTCGGAAGAAGAACACAGTCGGTAGAAAAAGAAGAAAAGAAAGTATCAATGCTTGAGAATTAGAACAGAAAAAGCAAGAAAAAAGCTGTTGAAGAGAAGATTGTGGAACCAGAACCTCCGCACACCGTTCGGGAGCATCGACATATAGCGCAAAGCATGCGCTGTTCTTTTTGCAAAGCACTTTTACGTAATTTAGATTATCTACAAACTGTGATGACGAAGTGATTCGCGTGGAAAATAAATATGATTTAGTTACATGTATAAGAGGCATTCCACGCCACTTTCGAATTGGCTAAAAACCTCTGAGAATTTTTTCAGATTTTTTCACCCAACTCAAAAAAAGATGAATTTTTGAAAACAATAGCTTTTTTTAAATAACCATGTTTTTCAAAAATTATCGGGAGTTATCGGGACGTTTTTTTCAAAATTTTTGTTTATAAATGTACTTTTTGAAAAAAAAATAGATTCAAATTACCTGGACCTATCTTTACTGTTTTTTTTTTTCAATTTTCGAATAAAAACGAAAATTTCTCGATTACCATTTTCGAAAAAATATATTTTTTTCTTATAAAAAACTAACATTTTTTATAAATCCTCAAATTTTTTCGGTGGTTTTTTCGTTTTCTATTTTTTTTTATTGAAATTTTTTTTTTTCAAAAGCTTATTTCACACCATTTTGAAAATTTTTGAAAATGTATATAGAATCCCAAAAATATATGAAAGAAATAATTGAAAGTGGTAAACATGAAAAAAATTTCTATTTTTTTATTTTTTTTGAAAAAAATAGATGGTTTTGATTATTTTTTTTCGAAAAATACATCCAAAAACAAAGAAAATGAAAAAAAAAGTTTTTATTTGGTCCATTTTTGGATGAACAGTGGGCCTTAGAAAAAGGCATTTGACCTCAAATCATTTTTAAACCATCTTCTTTTAACTTTTTGAAATTGTCATCAATCGCTGCATAGAATAAATTTTTTCAGTTTTGGGATTCTACACATACATTTTCAGAAATCTTCAAAATTATTTTACGTGAAATAAGCTGAATTTGAAATTTTTTTTCGATCAATAAAAAAGTAGAAAACGAAAAAATACCACTGAAAAAATTCGAGGATTTATAAAAAATGTTTTTTTATAAGAAAAAAAAATTTTCGAAAATGGTAATCATCGAGAAATTTTCGTATTTCTTCGAAAATTGATAAAAAAAACAGTTAAGATAGATCCAGATAATTTTGATCTTTTTTTTTTCAAAAAATACATTTAAAAACAAAAATTAAAAAAAGATCCCGGTAACTTAATTTTTGAAAAAGTTATGGTTATTTTAAAAAAAGCTATTTTTTTCAAAAAAATTTTCTTGACTAAAAAAAAATCGAAATTTTTTCATGTTTACCACTTATAATTATTTCTTTCATATATATTTTTTCAATTTTGGGATTCTCTATACATTTTCAAAAATTTTCAAAATGGTGTGAAATACGGTTAATTTGAAAAAAAAATTCTATTTTTTTTCAATCAATAAAAAATAGAAAACGAAAAACACCACTATGAAAAAATTTGAGGATTTATAAAAAATGTTTTTTATAAGAAAAAAAAAAAATTCGAAATTGGTAATTGAGAAATTTTCGTTTTTCTTCGAAAATTTAAAAAAAAACTGAAGATAGGTCCAGATAATTTTGATAATTTTTTTAAAAAAGTACATTTAAAAACAAAAATTTTGAAAAAAAAACGTCCCGATAACTCAATTTCTGAAAAAGTTATGGTTATTTTAAAAAAATAGCAATTTTTTTAAAAAAATTCCTAACCTTTTTTGTTGTGAAAAAATTTTAAAAAATTCTAAGAGGTTTTCAATGGGGTAGAAAAAAAAATTCAGCCAAATAGAAAAGGGTCAGGGTTAAAAGTGGTCGATTTGGCGTGGAATGCCCCATATGCTAAATATATAATTTCATTTACTTATACCATTACTTGAACGTGAATTTTATTACATTATACAATTTATTATTATTTATATTTTAAATATATTACACAATACATCATAACAAGAAACATTACATTTCTGCTCCGACAAACATGTTTGTTGTATCAGTATTTAGATGGCCTTTAACTTTATAAATAAATAAATAAATAAACAAATAAATAATCAGACGCTGGTACCTTAAGCCTAGTTTCCTCTCCATCAAGATTTCTTTTGGGTGCCATAAAATATCGGAGCAAAGTCATCACTGTTAGAATACGCCGAATACGGTTGACTTCCTGGAGATGTGAAGGAATTATACGCCCTGTAAGGGATGTAGTTGTAGTTAAACGAACTCCCTATCCTGTCATACTCGTGTTCCTCGCTCTCTTCCAACGGCACCGTATGGACCTTGATCTTGGGCGTGTCGTTGCTGTGCTCGAAAAGCTTCTTCAGAGCTACCCCGCCAACTATGATCAGAGCAGACTTGGCGGCTAGGAGGGAATGAGCCGCCATAATCCCCAGAACCTTCATCACCAAGGGACCGGTGAGGCCGAATATCCCGAGAAGTACCATGAAGGCGTAGCGATAGTACTTCTTCTCCTTCCTCAACTCCTTCTGATCGAAATTGAAGATGCCGCTCCCGCCATCACCTAAACTGCCACCTCCGTCTCCGCCTCCAATGTCACCTTTTCTTTCCTCGGCCTCGGAATCATCGTCTAGGGATCTTCCCTCGCTCTGGGTCAAGTCTATGGAGATGGTGTGAGTGTCAAGAAAGTCGGAAATAGCAGTGGTAAGTCTTGTGAAGCCGATTAGAGACTTTGGTGTTCGATGTTTGATGACTTCTTTGTTCCTTGCGAGGCTGATGCCTTGGGAGATCGGGATGTTCCAGTTCATGGAACGTTCCAAGGCCGTGGCTGCTTTTTCCGAAAAACAGGAAAGTCTGGAATGAGTATGAGTCGTTAGTTATTCAAAGTTATTTAGTCAAAAGTTTCTATAACATTTATTTTTTAAAAAAATTTAAAATCTAAAATGTTCATTCATGCAATCTATATCTGTAATGTTTTTAAAACTTTTAATTTTCTTTTACTAAAATTATAGTATTAATACAATAGAATACAACAACTTTCTTTATATTATTTTTAGGTTAAAATCTACAAAAGCTTTCAATTTAACTGATCTGCATGATCTGTCAAATCTTAGGTGCGTTCCAGCAGACCAAAGAACGGTGTCTTTAAAAAATGCTCTGTTTCTAATCTTATTAGCTTAATTAATTCCTCTTTAAAATATTTTGATTAGATTACAAATAGAGATTTGCCCATTATACAATATAACGAGCGTTCAAATAAAAACGTGGTCAAGTTGGTTCTGAAAATTTGGACGTAGGGCGTAGCGTATAGCAAATGAACTTAAACGTCATCTGTCAAAGCGCTGTATCGCCGCTTTGTTATTGAAACTGACAACCTCATTTCTCAACGAGCTGTATAGCGGCTAAGTTGGTCGCTATAAGCCACGCCCTACGTCCAATGTGTCAGGGCCAACTTCGACCACGTTTTTATTTGAACGCTTGTTATCAATATTTATTTAAGATTTTGACAATAACTATGTAAATGTACACAACAACTAATTTAATACTATTTTATGTTAAAAACTTGTATATTTGTTCAATTTAGCTGGTCTACTAGATGTTAGTAAACTACAAAATAATATGTTAGATTTAGGAAAACTGCTTGTGTCTACCTTAATAGACCAATGAACACTATATTAAATAATGCTCCGTAGAATTTATTAATGAAAAACTAAAAATTCTAGAAGACATTTACTAGAATTACAATACTCGTGTATATCAATAATGTTTCAAAATTCTCTCAATTTTCTTTGTGATCACTAAATAGATATTTCCATTGAAAAACTCATTACATTTTAACAGACCAATTAACACTGTGTTAAATAAATGCTCTTTTAAATCTATAGTTCAAGTCCTGTTTAATTTATTTTTATTAGTTAAAAATTACAACATCTAAATTTGCTTAGTTATAGCATGTATAAATCAATATATTTTCTTAATTCTCATTTTTTAAGCAAAATAATGAGAATAACAACCTTACTAAACACATCTTTGTGTAATTATTTTGAGGTTAAAATTTGTAGTGGTGTTCAATTTAATTGATCTACAATATCTAATATGATCTCATGAATAAATACTTCAAGTGTCAAACTCCTTAACTTTTAAGAAATCAATGATCACTACAAGGTGTTAGAAGTTTGACCGCGTACACACGTGGTTTGCATCAGCTGTGTAGCGTTAGGCTGAGCGCTGTTGTCACGTTGTGATAAAACTCCCCAATATTAATACTCGCCATATTTTGAAAACTGTTAATCTTGCGCCCCTGTAATATACAACTTTTTTTGTTCAATTATGATTACTCTATCTCATGCCGAAGTAATGGCAGTCAAACTTCTTACACCCTGTATATTAAAGAATATGTTTTTTAATTTTCTGAGCAAAATTATATTAGCAAAAGTTGAAAGAGACCAGCTAACCACCCCAAATTGCAAAACCTAAGACTGTACCTTGCGCTAGACCCTAAACAATCCTTAACCACCATGTCCAGAAAGTAACGTCCATTATTCTTATCGTCGGGAACGTACTTTTTGGAAGACGCTCGCACGGTAACCACAATCACAAATATAAGCACAGATTTACTTGAGCACATCGCAAAATCTTCACCAAACGGGCCAGAGAGGTATAATGAGCGATGTGTGATAAACGCGAAGATTTTATAGCCTCATACAATGCATGTGCATGTTCGGTGCAACCGTGCGATGCATGTTGGTTAGTCGTGACCGATCACAACTTTTCATCTAACTTTTACCTACCCACACATCCGCGAAAATGCGTGTGGAAGTTTATTTTAATACGGTGATCTATTTTATTATTAATTAATATCTGATCTGGATTGAACAACAAAGTAAATAGGTTTTTGTTCATGAAAGCTTCAGATTTTGGAATGCGATATTACTTTTCAAAGCATGTATGAGTATATACATAAATTTACTATTTTACTTTGAAAGTTAAAAGAACTTACCACTAGAGGGGGCAAATTCTATTTGCTTCTATTCCTTAGATAAGTTATCTCAGGAGACTGACTATGATCACTATAGAACTATAGACAGGTTTAGATCATGTTTTTATTTTTTTTCAAGTTGCTGTGGTAACTAAGTACCATAATAAATACGAAACACACACACAAGCGCTATTATCTGCATAAATTTGCTCATTACTTTTTATAATTTTCGTAAAAAATTATCACATTCACTTGAATGAAGTATTATATTTACTTTTCTAACGCAAAAACTAGTACAACCACAATTATCTGTGCGGTCACGCGAATTTTGAAACGGCGGTTATGGCAAAATTTATTCCCATTGTACCTAGATATTAATAATGCATTTTATGATCGGTGGCAAAAGTTTTCCGCGTCGATTACTTTTTAATAAGAGAAAATGATGTTACTTAAGTATGTTGCACGAACGAATATATGTTCTATTTATTCGTAAAACCGTTTGATTTCGCTCATATTTATGCGAGATTTTATAGGGGGGAGCGGTAGTTTGAATACCTAATAGAGATATAAGCAATCCTGTACGACAGACAAATTTGTATTTTTGTATTATTAATGGTTTTTTTATTATCTAAGAATTTACTAATATGAGAAAAATAAAACTGTTGTAGAGCTTACAACTGCAGTAGGGTGTCTTTTTAAAAGCGACACCTGTTAGCATTTATATGAACAGTGACATTCACAGTGAAATGAATAGATGGCGCTTACTTTTTAGTTAGAAATATGCCAAATTGAATTACAAGATCAAAATTCAAACTTAATATTTCTAAAACCGTATCAGAACGAAAAAAACTTGCTTTTAGTGAGGGAAAACATATTTAAAATTCAGCTGTCAAAAATACCTAGCACCCAATCCTAACAAAGAACAAATAAAACAAAATATGTTCTCTGATCTCTGATAAATTGAGAAAAAGGGCGACACCTATTAGCGTTTATATGAACTGTGACGTTCATAGTGAAATGAATAGGTGGCGCTTACGTTTTAATTAGAATTATCCCACCAACATTCAAAATTCAAACTTATCATTATATTATATGTATACTATATTATACAGAGATCCAGAATGATTAAAGTGTTTGGAGATCGCAGCCTGTGGCTGTCCCTGTCAATACTACAGATTTTTATATGTTATAGGTGGTAGAAACAGGCTGCGTTCCCCAAACGCTTCAATCATTCTGGATCTCTCCGTATAATAGTATTTCTAAAAATGCCTATTAAAACCAACAAAACTGCTTTCAACGAGGGAAAACATATTTAAAATTCAGATATCTAATAAACCGGGCACCCAATCCTAGAAAGGAACAAAATTATGTTCTCTGACAGATGGGGAAGAAGCGACATCTGTTAGCATTTATATGAACTGTGAAATTCCTAGTGAAATGAATAGGTGGCGGTTACAATTTAATTAGAAATATGCCAAATTGAATTACAAGATTCAAAATTCAAACTTAGTAGGTATGTCTAAAACCGTATCGAAACTAAAAATCTTGGTGTCAGCGAAGAAAACATATCTAAAATTAAGATATCCAAAAAACCTAGCAAGGAACAAATAAAACACAATTATGTTCTCTGATAGATGGAAAAAAAAACTACATCTATTAGCATTTATATGAACTGTAACGTTCATAGTGAATGAATAGATGCTGCTTAAGTTTTGATTAGAAGGGACTCTAGATTAGAAATATCCCAAATTGAATTATAAGATTCTAAATTCAAATTTAGTTTTTCTAAAACCGTATTGAAACCAAAAAAACTGGCTTTCAGCGAAGGAAGACATATCTAGAATTCAGAAATCCAAAAAACCTAGCACCCAATCTTATCAAGGAACAAATAAAACAAAATTATGTTCTCTGGTAGGTGAGAAAAACCGACACCTATTAGCATTTATATGAACTGTAACATTCCTAGTGAAATGAATAGATGGTGCTTAAGTTTTGCTTAGAATTATAGAATTATTAGAAATATCTCAAATTGAATTACAAGATTGGAAATTTAAACTTAGTCTGCAAAATTGTTGCATTAACGTAAAATCCAACAAACAGTATTTCCTGTGCACGTGGCACTATCTTCCCCAGTAGTTGACAATTTAAACAATGTTTAACCACTTGGGGGACGACATTGCACATCAAAAACGGCTGTACAAGGGTCGATGCTCGAGGAATTCCCTTCTGATCGTCGTGGAGTGAGTTGTGAGTGTCCCAGGTCTCGCCCTGCCTCACGATGGTTGGAATTTTGCAAGATTTTATTTGTAAACTAGTAATCCAGCCTCCGGACAGAAAATTTAACAAAACCAATGTCTCGCATTCTCTTTGTGATTTGTTTTTTACTTTTCAAAATTCAATATATTATTTGTTGAATACCGTCTTTGAGTTATACTCCTAGTGCGACAACAGTAGGTCGTAACAATATCGCAAAATCGTTTAATCCAACTTAAAATCGTATAATGTATCGTAAACTTGTCTAATCTATCGAAAAAAAATCATTTAGACGATTTCAAATTGTCAGATGATTTTACAATAAGTTAAATAATTTTTCGTTGGTTGTATATTCTTTCTACGCTTTAAATTATTTTACTTTCGAGTTAATGGTTTTTCCATGAATTCAAGGCCTTTTTTTGATGATCGAGGTAAGCAGGGATGCGAGTAGAAGGCAAGGTGCACGGCAGGTGAACAGGGGAGTTTTAAGACTTATATTACGGTTTCAGCCCGATAACTTACACAACAAATGTTCAGACTGTAACATTTCCTTAATTTATTTGTGAATATCATAGGCAACGGCTTCTTATCATGATATTCGACAACAAATTTCAAAATTGATTCAACTTACAGCAAATAGGCAACCAGCAATACATTTTTATAGATTTTATTACACAGTTTGTCTAAATATGAATTAAAGCACAAATAACAGACTTTCCCCTATTTTCATGCAGATTTTCTATGAAATGGACTTAGTTTGAAACTCAAATTACTTTTCGGTGTAAAGAAATTTGTAATTTACAATGCCGCTTGTTCAAAGGCGGCAAATTACAAATTTCTTTACAACAAAAAGTAATTTGAGTTTCAAACGAACTCAATTTTATAAAATATTTGCATTAGAATGGGGGAAAGTCTGTTATTTGTACATTAATTCATATTTAAACCTCTTAATGTATGTTCCTTGGGGTATTTAATAGCGTTCGAACAAGTCAACGATGTCGTTACAAAGTAACGATAATTTGTAACTGAATTTTTCCTGGAACGGTTTTGCTTGTAACATTACAAGTGTAGAACCGTTTTGCCCATGACTAGACAAAATTGAGCTGACCGGCAAGCACGCCATACCTGTGTACCATTGGATTTATCTAAAGACAATGCTATAATCACACAATAAATGATTGTTTTTGTGAAACGAGTAAAACTTGACTAACATTTTATTGGCTCACCACTGTTAGAATCTATACAACTTTAGTAATAATTTTTATATCGATTCCGCTGTCGATCTTACTCATTATTTGCAAATTTTTATCATTTAAGAGGGCTCTTTAGAAAATCGGCAACCAGCAATACATTTTTTTATAGATTTTATTACAGTTTGTCTAAATATGAATTAATGCACAAATAACAAACTTTCCCCCACTTTATCGTAGATTTTCTATAAAATGGAGTTAGTTTGAAACTCAAATAACTTTTTGGTGTAAAGAAATTTGTAATTTACTTGTCCAAATGCGGGAAATTACTAATTTCTTTACAAGAAAAAGTAATTTGAGCTTCAAACTTAGTCCATTTGATAGAAAATCTGCTTTAGAATGGAGGAAAGTCCGTCATTTGTGCATTAGTTCATATTTAGACAAACTGTGTAATAAAATCTATAAAAATGTATTGCCGGTTGCCTATTTGCTATAGTCCTCTTAAAATAAAATTAAAAAGTATTGTGAAAAAATTATCATTAACCTGTTTTTTTTCATAATCTTATGAACCTCCTACAATGACAGAGCCGGATTAACCTATAGTGAGGCCCTTCGTTTTCTAAAAAAAAAAAAGTCACAATTAGTGACTTGCCGATGTAAAATTTCAAAAACCTTTTTTTTTAAAAAAAAACCTAAACATTTTGTTTTATCCCCCTTAGTCCCCCCCTCCCCTAAAGCCGGCCCTGTACAATGAGAACTTATTTTCTTCATATTTTTATAATTTTTTTATCTTAAAGTTTAAAATTGAGATAAATTCTTAAGAAAAACAAATAAAAGAACAAGTAGATGTGAAAATTCGCTTTATTACGCTCGTTTTTACTACAATATATTATCACATCGTAAAAAATAAATTAGTATCACCATTTCTATCACAAGAAACATTCCCGAGGTAACTCGAAGGTATCCTGGAAAGTATTTTCGTTCTTCGTTACGTACGGTTGGAAAATTCTCCTCTTGCTGTATATCTCTACGCTTAAAAATGTCTATACAATATCATACAATGTATTGTCTACACATTATTTTGGTATTAATTTATAAAAATATCACAACTACTTTATTTTTCACGTTTCTTCAATATATCGGCTAGCGGCGTTACTAAATTTAATTTTACATCCTTCTAAAATAAATACTAAGAAGAACTGGCATGTCTTTATTGTGATAATGTCAATATAATCTTAGCCTAGACTTGAACATTGAAATATCTAACATCTTGTCTAGATACAAGCGAGTTGGAAAGCTAACAATTTTTGTCCCACTTCAGACTTTTTCCACGTCGTATCACATTTAAAGTAAAACGACTAGCAGTGTAGATTTCAAAATCAGGAGTGGGATTTTTTTCCAAGTTGAAAGCGAATAGTTTGAAAGAAGTCTACAGCCAGTATCTAGAGATATATCTTCTGTAAAGCAATTATCACTAAAAAAAATTGTACTAAATGAACGGAACGCAATTTTTCCTTGCGGAATTGCGTTCGTCCCTTTGTATAAAATTTTACTACAGGTAAAAACAAAGTGCTCAAATTTTAACGATAATATCTTTAATGACTGTTATATTTGGCGTTTCTGAAAAATTTGAGCAAATTATTTTACAAATATCTTAAAGTAAAGGAAATTACCCTTTGCGGGCTATTGGTATTTAATCGTTTAATATCTACAGCCGCAACTTCAAAAAAAAAAACATTTAATGGAGGCTATAGAAGATGGCGTTAAATAGTTAAATATGTAGAAGTGGTGTATGAAATAGCACATTTAATTTAGAGTAAACTCTAATCTAGTTACAAGTGACTAATTCGGTATCACCTCTAACAATTTCAGCCATAGGAGCGAGGACTTTATTTCCTTCGTTCTTCCCACTTCTGATTTATTGCCACATGTTTCTATGGCAACAATGTGAAATAACTAGTGAAATGTAAACTAGGAAATCAGAAGTGGGGTTTTTTCTGACTTGAAAGCAAACTAACTTTTTATCTCAAATATGAAAAAAAAAATCACAAAATTTGCCTCGCTTCTGCATTAATTTCTATAATAAAAATGTCTATCCAGTTACAAAGTGATTAATTTGGTATCACCGTTAACAGTATTAGTCCTATACTTGAGTGAGAACTGTATTTCCTTCATCCTTCCCACTTCTGATTTTTTTCCACATATTTCTATATGAAATAACTGGTAAAATAAAAACTAGGAAATCAGAAGTGGGATTTTTTTCTGAAGCAAACTAACTTTTTAACTGACGTGAAAAAAATCACAAAATATGCCTCCCTTTTGCGTTCATTTGCAAAATTGCAATTCGGTGTCACCTTTAACAGTATCAGTCCTACATTTGAGCGAGGACTTTATTTTCTTCATCCTTTCTCCACGTTGCTTCTTAAAAGGTAAGTATCACTTCTGAGTCTTTTCACAGAAAACATTTACAGTGTTTTTGGGAAATTTTACACACTAATAGATAACTTATTGGTAAGTCCATAGTATAATCACAGATGGGGCTTACATTTAATAAATTTAAATCCGTCTAGTTTACATTAGACTAGATTAAAAGTATTGTATCGAGAAACTGCACATTTACAGTATTTACTTCATAAATTCGATTTTATGCAATAACATACAGTGCGTTTCGATTTATAGGTATACAAACCATTAAGAAGCAAGTAAAAAACAAATGAAGGTCAAATATTTTTGCAAGTAAAACTAATTTATGTTTTAAAATAATTATTTTTGCTGTTTTACAAAATTAATCTGATAGATTTGAAATTTTTTTAAAGCACTGTGTTTAGATTGTGAATCTCCGTGCCAACGGCCCCTAACACTGTCCCAGTCGAGGTGAACCTACACATTAATCCGCCTGATGACAACAGTTGCAAACTGCCGACTTTAATTGAGGAAAACAGGAATGGCTAAGTTTGTCACTGGTTCATTTTATTAAATTTATTTTAGTTTTCAGTTTACTGATTTTCAAGATATTTGTGTTGTCAGGAAGTGAAATTTTGACAAAATTTGATAAAACGAACTTATATGTATTTCTAAGGGTCAAAGGCGTATAAATCGTAGAAATATACTTGCATTTTGAGTATACCCCAGAAAAATAAGGAAAAAATGAGAAAACTTTTTAACTGATTTCTTTTTAATTTTTTTTTCTCGTTATTTTATCATTTTCTAGGTTGAAAAAATCTCGATTCTGAAAATTTCAAATCAATATTTTCATTTCTAAAGGCTTTCAAACTTTCTTCTTCTAACTTTCTAACTTTCAAAGTAGTGTACCTATGTCTTTGAGCGACATCCAAAAATAATTATCTATGAACTAATAATATTTTTTTATTGAATTTGATAAACAAAAGAATAGAAATAAATAACGACTTAAATTTTAAAAAATTAAAAAATTATAAATATTTGATATTCAGTGAATTTTTTGTGAATTTGCAATAAAACATGAGTTTCCATTTAAAAAATCAAAATTGACCTTGAAATAACCTTGATAATTTATTTCAAGGTCAAATTCAAAGTTGCCATAATTTGACCCCTTCGAAACCTGATAATTTTTGTTCGAAATATTTTTTTATAAAAATTGAATTAAAAAAATTATGCAGCCTGGTAAACTAAAATGGGACACCTTGTTTATATGATTTTTCGCGTTTTTTTACCAAAAACTGGCAATATATCAATGAAGATGCATGTTTTCGAAAAAAATTGCAATTAAAAAGTAAATTTCTTACAAAACTGCTCCTATGAAAAATTTCGATTTTCCCATCAGTTTTTTCGTATAGTTATTTTTTAAATGTGGTTCCGATTAAGTGAAAATGAATGTTTTGGAGCCAAAATAATGGCCAATTCAGTTTTAACATAACAGATAACAAAAATTAATTAGGGAACAGAAAATTGTGGAAAATTCTTGGAAAATCTTACATAGTTTTCCGAGGTTTGAATATTTATCATCAAATGTATCACTTATAGGCTTTCGAGGGTGTACATTACAAATTAATTATACGCTTTTTAATATTTTCCGAAAAAATTTGTTTTTTTTTGTAATTTTTTTTTACTTTGAGTATTAAAAAATAAAAATTTATAATACATATAATGAAATAGAAAATTTAAATTTGATGACAATAGGAAAGGAATTTTCTGAAGCTGCAAAAGTATAATAATAAAAAAAATATTTATATCAATATAATTTTTTTTCACCACCGTTCATTATTTTGGCTCCAAAATATTAATTTTCACATAATCTGTACTTCATTTAAAAAATTACGGGAAAAAGTATTGGGAAAATCGAAATTTTTCATAGGACCAATTTTGTAGAAAATTTAATTTTGAACTTTTATGTAAAACTTTTTTTTCGAAAAAATGCATCCTCGTTGAGACACTGGCAATTTTTAGTCAAAAAACGCGAAAGAACATATATACAGGGTGTTCAAAAAGTTTGGAACCCCCTCTCTATCTCAGAAAATACTGCGCAAACAAAAAAATGATCAGGACAAAAGTTGCAGGGTCCGAGTGAGCAATCCAACGGTGACCTTGACCATGACCTTGAAGGTCATTTAGAGGTCAATTTAAAAATTTTTAATGGAGCCGTATATTTTTGACCCCGGAAATGGAAAAATGGAAATACAGTAAAACTCGGTTATAGCGAGCATTCACGGGAACGCAAAATTTGCTCGTTATACGCGAGTGCTCGTTATAGACGTCGCCGTCGCCAACTATGCTGAAAATTATTGGACACATAATTATAGCTGCATTGCACTTGTATTTTTATTTCCAAACATATAATATTATTTATCTACATAACATAGATACGTATAACTATAGGTAAGTTACATTACATAGCATTTATTATTAACGAAAAAATTCTATAATATTTTTCTGCACCACTCTTTTGCTTAATATCTCCTGACTGATATTTCTTTGCAACTGATCAGCGACATTTAAGAACTGCTCGTTTTCTGGATATTTGAATTCGACGTATGATACTATGGTTTTTAACGCAGAGATGGCTTCATGTGTCGAAGGAACTGTAACATCATCGCTTCCCGTCTCTTCTTCATCACTTTCTTCATCTATTGATGGGTTAATCGCTAATTGTGTGATTTGAATTTAATTTGGGAATTCAGCCACTTCGAGATTTTCGTCTACTATGTCGTACTGAACTAAGTCAAAGACGTCAAAATCGGATATGTTGTTATTTCTACTAGTCATAACAAGTTTTTGCGTTCATTTGATGTCATGTGCATAAAAAGTGGTTCTACGATAACTCGTTATAGCCGAGATCACTGTTGCGCGGGACCAAAATCAAAGCTCGTAATAGCCAAGTCCTCGTTATATACGAGTTCGTTATAGCCGAACAAAAATACACGTGTTACATAGGGAATTCGGAAGGGACATTTCAATTTGCTCGTTATAACCAAGTGCTCGTTATATCCCCTGCTCGTTATAAGCGAGTTCAACTGTATTTACGTTTGGATATGACCTTGACCATGA
Organism: Anoplophora glabripennis; assembly: GCF_000390285.2. Taxonomy (NCBI): domain Eukaryota; kingdom Metazoa; phylum Arthropoda; class Insecta; order Coleoptera; family Cerambycidae; genus Anoplophora; species Anoplophora glabripennis. The sequence goes on along the minus strand of NW_019416698.1, from coordinate 64,358 downwards.
CCTTCAAGGTCATTTATTAAAAATTGACTTGACCTGTAAAAGACCTTGAAGGTCATGGTCAAGGTCATATCCGAACGTAGAAATTCCCATTTTGTCCATTTCCGGGGTCAAAAACATACGGTTCCATTCAAAATTGTCAAATTGACCTCTAAATGACCGTGAAGGTCATGGTCAAGGTCACATTCGAACTTAAAATTTTCGGCTCTTACCATTTCCGGGGTCAAAAGCATATGGTTTCATTTAAAATTTTCAACTTGACCTCTAAATGACCTTCAAGGTCATGGTCAAGGTCACCGTTGGATTGCTCACTCAAAACCCTGCAACTTTTGTCCCAATCATTTTTTTGTTTGAGCAGTATTTTCTAAGATAGAGGGGGGGGGGGTCCCAAACTTCTTGAACACCCTGTATATCTCTATATCTCAAAGCGCTGTATGTTGCTGGTGGTTGCGTCTGTGACACATGTTTTCTAACCCCAAAACCTACACTTTTCTAAAAAAAAAAAAAAAACTCGGTAAAAAAATTCGCTTATTCCGCCTTTTTATGTCCAACATCCCGGACTAGTAAGTTAGTTTCAAAACGTGCAAATTTGTGTAAAAAAAATATACGATCTTCATTTGTTTTCCACTTACGACGTTAATGGCCTGTACGACTGTAATTTTTAATTACTTGAATAAGTTTGTACCTAAGTGCACAGAAAATAATTTCGTGCGGAGAATATACCCGATTTCAAGTTTAAACTGAAATTTACCTGAAATCAGAGTCAGGTTTTGCTTTTGCATCTATATAATTTTGCCGTTACATTATTATTACACTGAACGAGTCTACAGACACATTTTGGAAAGGGAAAAGTAAAAATGTCACACTTATTTCAAAAGCGTTACGCCAACTTGACCTTCTAGCTACGTGCGACAACTAAAAAAAAAAATCTAATAAGCGATAATCGGGTCCTTCGTTGGCTAAACGCTTCTAAAAGTTACAATCCTGCCGCGCAATCACCATTCAAGCGGTCAACATTGAATTCCGTCCTAGCGTTAAACATGCCTTAAGTAAAAAAATAGCTTACGCTTATCACTCTCTCAATTCAATACGTTCTATATGCAAGCCTGATGAGCTCAATATCCAAATTTTTTTTTTTTTTTTGTTGGAAGAATTTTTGATTATCACATCATCGAATACTTTGTAATATCTGTAAACGCTACACCAAATTACGAAAGTTTTTTTTTTTTCATTTCAAAAAGTAATTCTAGCAACTAATTCCCTAATCGCGCTTGGAGAAGTTCAGAGTGGTTAGTTTGTTCTAGTAGTTTTATATAAGTTGGTTTATAATAATTTACCACAAAAAAAAAAGGAAACTGAAATTAAATCCCGCTTCTGAAATCCAGTTCTGAAAATGTTCAAATTTATTCGAAAACGTTTATAAATCAGCACTTTTCAAACTTTTTGTTTTACGAAACCAGAAATTCTAAAACTGTTGGTTGAAGTTCTGTTTCTGATGGATATTAAAGCAAATTTCAAATACCATAAATCACAAACCCTGTGAGAACTTCCGAGTATTTTTTAAACTTTCTAATCTCTAGAATTGCGAAATCCAGAGGTTCTAAAAATATTACGACTGTTTCTGATGGATATTAAAGCCGATTTCAAATACCATGAAGCATGAACTCTGCAAGACGGCAGTTCTCAAACTTTTTATTTTCTACAATTATTCAATCCAGAGGTTCTAAAAATGTTTGAGGATATTAGAAAGAACTGCAAATTAGAGCAGTCAATATAGGAACAAATTAAACACCCTGTACGCTTCCAAGACAATTAATACTCAATAGGATGTCGAATAATAAAACTTCCACTCATTCTGAAAATCACTTCCAAAAAATATCTATATACATTAAAAAATGGCAAAAACATGATTGTATAGAAAGCATAGAAAGGATATACATTTTCAAATTATTTTTTTTCTTTTCTGTTTAGTTCCCGGTTAAACCCAAAATTTCGTATTTCAACTCGAAAATTTAAATTTGAACTCAAAATCTGATGAACGAAGGAAAATAAATTGTGTGCAATGAATATTTTTTAGCTTTCGAGTTTGAATTTGAAATTGATATTTTGGGTTTGAAATATTTGAAGTTTAACCCAGAAATTTTGTGTTTCTACTTCAAGAATTCAAACTTAAAATTCCAAACTCAAAATATGAAATTCAAACTCGAAATTTTGAGATATATTTTATTACTCAAATCAAATTCAAAATTCGAAATGAACTCAAAATTTTGGATTTCAATACAAAATTTCAAATTAAAACTTGAAATTTTGCGGTTGAATTTCATATTTCAACTCGAAACTTACAATTTGAACTTGAAATTTGATGTATGAAAAAAAAATGAATTGTGTATATTGAATGTTTTTAGCTTTGTTTATTTATAAAATTTAGAATTCAGACTCGAAATTTCGAGTTTTGAGTTTGCAGTCTCGTATTTAAATTCAAAATTTTGAGTTCAAACTGAATATTTCTTGTGTGAATTCAAATTTGAACTTAAAATTTCGAGTTTAAACACAAAATATCAAATTGAGATTATTTCTTATTTCCACATTTCAAACTCAAATTCATAATTTCAAGCCAGAGCTCAATGAACGGAAGAAAATGAATTGTGTATGAACGTTTTTAGCTTCTTATAAATTTTAGAATTCAAACTCGAAATTTCAAGTTTGAGTTTGAAGTCTCGTATTTAAAATCGAAATTTTCAGTTTGAAACACTTGAAGTTTAAACCGAAAATTTTGTTTCTACTTAAAAATTCAAACTTAAAATTCCAATCTCAGAATGTTAAATTCAAACTCGAAATTTTGAGACATATTTCATTGTTTTCCAAATTTCAAAATAAAATTCAAAACCTGAACTCGAAATTTTGGATTTCAAAACAAAATTTCAAATTCGAACTTGAATTTAATGAACGAAAGAAAATGAATTATGTACATTCAATGTTTTTACTTCTGTTTATTTATAAAGTTTGAAATCAAACTAGAAAAATTTCGAGTTTGTGGTCTCATATTTAAAATCAAAATTTTGAGTTGAAACTGAGAGCATTCAAATTTCAAGTTTGGACTTAAAATTTCGAGTTTAAACACAAAATATCAAATTTTGAGACTATTTTTTATTTCCACATTTCAAACTCAAAACTCAAAATTTCAAAACCGAACTCAAAATTTCGCGGTTGTTAAACTTGAGATGTATTTGAATTGTAAATTTCGAGTTTGAATTTGCAATTGAGTTTGCATTCAAAATTTCGAGTTTGAATTTGATATTTCAAGTTTAAAACACAAAATTTCCTGTTAGAAGTAGGAAATTTGAAGTTGAGACATAAATGTTTGTGTCAAGCTTGAAATATCAACTTTATATTCAATTCAAAATTTTGTAAGAAAAAAAATGAAACCGTATGGCCTTTCTACACTTTCGTACGTCTCAACACTTTCATACCTCTCGAATAAAAACCCTCGTCAACAAATTTAAAACGACAAAACAAGTCTGGTGCATATAATAAAAATAACATATAAAATATGACTTTGGCCAGATAATAAACAAAAAAAAGAAGGTACTATTCAATCCGGCTCCGAACCTATCCTCAAGTCCTCCATCTCCCTTAGCTAGCTGGTCCCACTCGAAGTCTCGTAATCCACCATGCGGCTCTCCAGACTCTGCAGAGACGTAGCGGTCGACATGACGTCCCCGATCTGATCTTTAGCCTTGGCGTAGTCCAGCACCCGTTCCTTGAGCACCGGCTGGGGCGGGGGGCTCTGGGGAGACTCGGCGTTCGCCGCCGCCACCTTCAGCAGCTCCTTCTGCGAATCCCTAGCCTCCACCAGGAAGATGCTCTCCTTGACCTCCTTGCCGGAGTACTCGTGGATCTTGTCGTAGATGACGCCGTGCAGGCCGAGCGATTTAAGGAACTTTATGGTGGCGGGGTCGGCGTTCTCGTCGCCCCAGCAGAATATCACCAGGTCCAAGTTGGTGGCGAGTTTTACCTGGAAGGGTCGTAGCGTCAGTCGAATGGAGAGGTTTGATTAGAATTTATTGAAAGGGCAAATTTGCTTTAATTTAAAAATTAATATATTTTTTAAATTTTTGAAAAATTGACGGGAACCAATTTCCAAAATATTCAATGGCGTACAATTTCCAGAATTCTTAATGACGTTATTTTCCAGTAACTCTGCCACTGGTTTCGTCAGCCTGCATCAAGTATCTTCACAAAAATATGTGATATTTTCGAAATTTTAAAACACCCTGTATCTCCAAAACAAAGTGTTCCTGGACATATTTTTAGGAACTTTTTTAGCTGATTTATGACATAGAACTATATCATTAACGCCCCCTAAATTTTCTTAAAAGAAAAAAAAAGTACAAGCAAATGATGGCTCTTTAAACGAGCATTACGCTCATGTGCAAAACAACGCTAAAGGTCAACATCACCTTTATGTATGCCACATGCCAAGGTCTCGACTTTATTTTAAACATATGGGCAGGAATACTGGTTTACACCGGACATTTTCAACTCACGTAATGAAGCGATTTGAATAACCAGATTGCGATAATTTGATAAAAGAAATCGAGACTTCCTCGTTCGAAATCGATAGTTAAGCGAAAGTGAGCAGAGAAATTAAGCATTAGTAAAAAAAAATGCTGAAAACATTGATGCAGAATTATCGAAAACACAGCAAATACCAATATACAGCATGTCCCAGAAATATGTCCTGACGACAGAAAAGTTTTTTATCTGTAAATCGCCATTTTCCAAAAAAACTGCTATTCTCAAATTAAGATTTTCTTAATTTATATACAGAATTTTCAATTTGGAAAAAAATCTATACAGGGTATCAAAGAAAATAAATCTAGTCTGATAACCACAGACTCCTGAGATCAAAATAATCACTAATTACATTAAAAAGTCGTCTCGGTCAAAATTAAAAATATTTGGTGTCTGGAATAAAGCTTTGATCATAAAAACCCCAGCAGATGGTTCGTTTGTCTGTGTTTGGCCACTTTTACCAATTTTTTTTTATCATTTGAGACTCGTGTATAGATAGAATAAAAACGCAATGCGGATAGAGATGTCACCCATTTGCAAGGAAGGAAAAGCCCATGAACATATTATCACGCCACCCACACCCTTAAGCCCGCCACAAACCGGTCAAAAAATTCCTCGAAGAGGGGTCAAACGCATATATGATCTACTTCACCGGCCAGTTCTACTTCATCACCCATTTTCAAGGGAGATAAAGCCCTTGAATATATTTTCACACCATCCGCACATCAAAAAAAGGGAACAGAAAGTAAATCCCGCTTCTGAAACCTAGAAGTACTGAAAATGTTCAAATTTATTCGAAAACTTTTATAAATCAGCAGTTTTCAAACTTTTTGTTTTACAAAACCAGATATTCTAAAACTGTTGGTTGAAGTACTGTTTCTGATGGATATTAAAACAGATTTCGAATGCCATGAAGCATGAACTCCGCAAAACAGCAGTTTTCAAACTTTTTATTTTATACAATTATGAAATCCAAACTGCCACAAACTGATCAAAAACTGCCCCGAAGAGGGGTTAAACACATATATGACCTATTCCACCGGCCACATCTACTTCATCACCCATTTTCAAGCGAGATAAAGCCCTTGAATATATGTTCACACCGTCTGCACATCAAAAAAAGGGAACAGAAATTAAATACCGCTTCTGAAACCCAGAAATTCTGAAAATGTTCAAATTTATTCAAAAACGTTTATAAATCAAGTTTTCAAACTTTTTGTTTCACAAAACCAGAGATTCCTAAAACTGATGGTTGAAGTACTGTTTCTGATGGATATTAAAACAGATTTTGAATGCCATGAAGCATGAACTCCACAAGACGGCAGTTCTTAAACTTTTTATTTTATACAATTATAAAATCCAAACTGCCCCAAACTGATCAAAAACTGCCCCAAAGCGGCGTTAAATACAAATATGACCTGTTCCACCGGTCACATCTACTTCATCACCCATTTTCAAGCGAGATAAAGCCCGTGAATATATTTTCACACCATCTGCACATCAAAAAAAGGGAACAGAAATTAAATCCCGCTTCTGAAACCCAGAAGTTCATTATTTAAAACATGTACAAGCAGTAAATTATTGCTGCAGATGCCACCCCAAATTTGAAAATATTCAAATTTATTCAAAAACGTTTATAAATCAGCAGTTTTCAAACTTTTTGTTTTACAAAACCAGAGATTCTAAAACTGTTGGTTGAAGTACTGTTTCTGATGGATATTAAAACAGATTTCGAATTCCACGAAGCATTAACTCCACAAGACAGCAGTTCTCAAACTTTTTATTTTATACAATTATGAAATCCAAACTGCCCCAAACTGATCAAAAACTGCCCACCAATACCCCCCCCCCCCACTCCCAATGGCCTAGAACCAACCCCAAAAAGGGCTACCTCGATCAACTCTGGACAAGATCGAGGTAGGTGACATGTTTGAGGGGTATATCATCCTCGGAAACAGGGATGGAGGAGAACTGGTAGGTGGAACAGATCAGAGACATGTGCAACCCTTTTTGGGGTTGGTTCTTGGCTATTGGGAAGAACCAACCCCAAAAGGGGTTACAAGCGTCTCTGATCTGTTTCACCAACTAGTTTTCCCCCATCCCCGTTTCTGAGGATGATATACCCCTCAAACATGTCACACTAGCCCCATTTTAACTTCTTTTCTGACACACCCTGTATAAAATCAAGAAAAAGAGTAACATTTTCAAGGATCTAAACAGGAAATTTTATAAACGACATTTCCTCACAAAAATTTAAAAAAATATAAAAAATGGCAAAACTAAAAATATAAAATTCCTTACTAGAGAAGGCTCCCTCAGCAGGTCCTCGGTGTGCACGTTAATCCCTAACATCTCTATCATCACAGCATACTGAGCGGCAGACTTAATGGACCAACACCTCGGGTCGCTGTACTTATCGTAGATCTTGCTCTCCCCCACCGTCAGGAACATGACGGGGTACTTGTTCTGCTTCAGCCGTATCACCTGGCAGATGTCGGGGTTGAAGCCGGAGAAGATGATCCTCCTTTCCCCGCCGTACCGCAGGACCACCTCCAGGATGGTGTCCAGGTACACGTTGAGATCGGTCGGGTTGTACAGTTCGTAGGTGCCGTCCTCCAATCGCATGGTCCACTTAATCTCGATGTTGAAACCGGTGTGGGGGTCCAGGGTCTCCAGGAGCTGCTGCAGCGTGGGGAAGGGCTGGTGGTCGTCGAGGTCTTCGTCGAAGAACCGGGGGTTCTTAGTTTTACCCTCGGACAGGTGGTACACCTTGAAACAGATTAAAAATAAGTTTTCTACTGGAAAAAAAATCATGTCTGTCTCTCGGACGGGTTTTTGAAATTTTAATTTGAATTGCAAAATGAAAAAATATTTAAATTCAGAAAAAAATTGTTTTCAAATCATTTTTTAATATACATACTTAATGTAAAGATTGAGTAAACTTGAGAATGACAAAAAGTGTATGTATGGATAAAAGTTAAATGAAATATTTGAATTTCCTGTTTTCTAAATTGCAGAAGTAATTGAGCATAAGACTTCAAAGGTAGAAAGAGAAATTTTTATAGATTTGAATAAAATTTTAAAAAATTACTAAAAAAAAAGGGCAACTAAAATATTTTAATTGTTTGAGAATGGCTTCCGGTCAGTTTGTAACACTTTTAGAATGAAAATCTTTGGAATAACTAATTTGTAAGTTATGGGATAGATCTTTATAACATCACAAAATGAAAACATGTTAAAAAATATGAGACATTTTTTACTTTTTTTCATTTTGACGTCTTTAAAAAAATAAAATATGCGCTGTGATCGTTATAAAGTGAAAATTTCAAATCTATTAATTTTTGGAATATATTAAATTAGTAATAATTACTGATTTATAAATTAGAAAAAATATTTTGACAAATACTGTCTAACCCACCAAACATTAAGTTTACAGTTATCAAAATCTTGCAATAAAATAGTTTTAACTGGTATATATTTTGTGCAGTTGATTTTTATAAGAATGTTTTGCAAACAAAAAATCATCTAATTTGTGACAAATCGTCCAATCTGGCAACGATGGTAAGGATATTGTCCATATTGCCCTGTGCGGTCAACGCCTTCAGATCTAATAGCTGTTTTACATTGACAATTTATTGATCAATTAATTCATGAAGTCGCTTCATCTAGAAATTGGACAAGTGTAATCCACCAAATCTGCTGTCAAATAACTTCATGAATTTATTCATCAAGTTCTTGACGAATTAGAACATGTTCTAATTTTCGTCAATTTCATCGTGAAGTTCAGAAATACCAACCCAACAGATTTCCAGCCTCAGATCAGTAATGAGGTTATGTTTTTGAAATATGTAAATAATTGTGGCGTCGTACTAGTTTTGCGTTGTTTACTGATTTGTAACTTACAAACACTAATATTTATAATAATATGTGTCAAAACGGTACCGCTGTTGTATCACTACAATTATTAGTGGAAAGGTGACATTTTTGAAATTTATTTGCTTCTTCGATTCGTTGGTAGAACTGATTCATGCGTCAAAAAACTTGACAAGTCTGTAGCAGTATAAAACCACACTGTTTACCAATAAACTCGTGAATTAATTCATGAAGAACTTCGTCAATTTATTCATCAATAAATTGTCAATGTAAAACAGCTTTAAGACTGCGTGCCCAAAAAAGGCAATTTATTCCCTTAAACTATTTTAATAGAGTAACAAAACTAATAAATATAATAGACTTCCATGAAAAATGCGTAATTTGTCAGAGAGCGTTGATCGCAATGCCCCCTAGATCCTGACAGCCAATATACGTCAAAATTTGTGGGCAAACGTCAAGGTCTTAATTGGACTTATCGATAATGCAGAAATCGCTAACAACTTATGCCATCCTATCAGAGTGCCAACGTATACTTAGTGGGTTCCCTAATTTTTCGATTAGTGACGTCATAAACGTAAAATAAAATTTCAAATTGCAATAAAAAGCAAATTACCAATTTAAATCAACTAATTCCTTTGCCAAAAATACCTATTTAAATACCTAATAGCTACATATTTTTAAGAAATAAATGTTTCATTTTCTTTGCTGTTAAAGGAAACTACCCTTTTCAAGATATTTCTGTAACTACTAAGCTTATTAAAAAAAAGTAAAAATTATATATTCGCCCATTCTATGGATGTCCGTGGATGTACTTTAAGAATCGGATGCCCGTTGTATGTACAAGACCCGGTCGCGATATCCCTCGATTTTTTAGGGCCTAGTGATGATATTTATTTATTCAACAATGACAATATTAGTTATAGGTATTCTGCAATAGGCTAGTTTTATTTATCTCAAATCTCAGTTATTTCACCTCATTTACAACAGCTGAGATATCAGGTAAATTATAAGGAGATAATATTTACTCGTTTTTTTATTTGAAATACTTATTTATTTAAAGAACAGGTTAGGCACACGTGTGTATTACAACAGTTCGTACCTTTGGCATGAGTTATTTAAATCTATTCTAATCTGTGATTTGCTGTTATCATCACTGACATTTGTATTAAAAGTTGGTAGGTAGCATTAAACTAGACCTAACAACTGTAACAATTTCAGTTCAAAATTTGACAATGTAAATCACGGTTTAAGAAAAAAAATAGTTCATAGTTATACCTATTGTAGCTGTGTAGATTCAATAATTGAATAGAGGAAGAGAATCAATATTTCACTGTTCAACAAAATAGCCTTGACCTCCCTGATTGTATTGTTTCAGTATGAAATACATATTTGCAAAGTATAGCTGAATTGGAAAACTTCTGCAAAAATACTTTAAAAAAAATTAAAATTGTCTATAATACGAGAAACAACTGATACCTACATAATCCTAAATATATTTGAACGCTAGGAAGCTTTGTGTTATAAAGAAAAAGTTAATACCTACTTATCTAACAAATAATACAGTAAGACAACATTTACAACCCACTTATCATGTACAATTAAATTATCCACAGCAATACTGTTTGTTATTCAATATTTGCATGTAGATAAGCATTCAAATTAGCAGTTATGTACTTATTTATTTATTATGTCTAACAAACTAATAATAAACACGGATAGGCTTTCGAATGTCCCACCAACACCAACGCTTATTATCGTTGGCAACTGTTAAACATTGTTTGTTTTTTTGCCAACACGTAAAATAAAGAAATAGATGTTATCGTTATGTCAAATTGGCCATGCCGATTTAAAAAAAAATCGATGTTAATACAGACATAAAAGAGTCTTGTACTAGTTTAAACTGCTTTCCTATCTTTCTTTACGATAAGCTTCGTATCCCCTACAATTAAATGAATTGACGTCGATTTCCTAGAAACTCACAGGTCAAAGTACCGCACAATGTAAAGATTTTTTATAATTGCTCGTAAATAATATAGAACAAATAGAACTTTGTAACAGAAACTGTAGTGGATTTTTATAAACAATTAAGTTTTCACAAACCAAATTGGTAAAGTATTTTGTATGTTAATACATTTTATATGATCTAAGTTTGTATAGAGACGGTTGCAGAGCAACACGAGAACAAAAAGAGTTGTTAAAAAATCAAATAAAAAATGATGATATGTTTTTCTAAATTCTATTAATCTATTTGTGTAGTTGTACAACATTCAGGAAATAAAGAAAATTATTCAAATCAGCACAAGAGTTTATACAGTCCACTCTATCGAATAACACAAATTATGGGAACACAACGTATACATACATAACATAGCATAACAGATACCTATCTGCAGTAAATTTGTAATAGTTTGCAAACTGTTTTTATTACTTATACACGGTTGTGAACTAGGTATTTGCTAACGGTCGTGGATTTTGCCCTGCAAGAATGGATGTCTATTTAGGCCAGTCAAATTGTCGAAAACCTCGTTTTTTTTTACAAAATTTAGTGTTCAGTAAACAAAGACACGGAAAAATTTGAAAAAATTCCGTAGAATTTTGAATGAACTACTTTACCCCAGCTAAATGTTAGGGTTTAATTTTCAAAATAGGACCTAGAATATTTAATTTGTTACCGACAAATATAAAACAAAGTATAAAAGGAAAATAATTGAATAAATAAATAAACAAAATGGCGTGCAAGCTTCACAAAAAAAGTTTTTTTCATTTAGAAAAAAATATTTTAGACAAAAGTAGAACTTTTTATAACCAAAATTTCGAGTCCAACACGGTGGCAATTGATAAACAAATGTATTAGTTATTGCAAAAAATAACTGCTAAAAATCGCATTTTTTAAACTATTATCTTTAAAACGAACAAAGATCTTTTTACAAAACTCAGAATATGTACTCCTTGGCAAGTAAAATAAGCACATTTTTGTAAAATTGCCAAATATTTCAGTTTTTCAAAAATTGAGTGTTTTGAGTTTATAGTTAAGAGGTGTATGTATTAGTTATTGCAAAAAAAAGGACTAAAATTCGCATTTTTTTAAATTTCTATATTTTTAAAATGGAAATAAGATTTTTTTTACGAAACTTTCAGAATATGTAGTCTAGTCCTTGGCAAGTAGAATAAGTGCAATTTTGTAAAATTGCAAAATATTTGTTAGTTTTTGCAAAAATTGAGTTTTTCGAAAAAAAACCATTTTTTTCAAGTTTCAATAAATTATACAGTAATACACTTACGTGACCAATCTTGAGCTTAAAGTTTTCTCTAACAATAAGAGTTGTACTTTCCTGTGCAAATCGTGCGCGTGTTGCAATATAATTGGAAATATGTCAAAAATCTACCGAAACTTTGACTTCTTTTTTCGGGTCGAAAAATGTAGATTTTTTTTGTTATTGTTAAAATTTAATCGGAATGGCATTATTGCCATTTGAAAGCCGAAATTTTTTCAGGAATACATTATTCTGAAAGTTTCGTAAAAAAATCTTTTTTCGTTTTAAAGACACAGATATTTTAAGAAAATTCGATATTTAGCCGTTTTTTACAACAACTAATACATTTGTTTATCAATTGACATTGTGCTAGGCTCAAAATTGTTGTTATAAAAAGTTCTACAACTTTTGTCTAAAACATTATTTTCTAAAATGTTTTTTTTAATGAAAAACTGCTTTTTTGCGAACTTTGGGCGCTATTTTGAAAACGAACCCCTAATATTCAGCTGGGGTAAAGCAGTTTATTCAATTTTACGGAATTTTTCCTAATTTTTAAGTCTCTGTTTACTGAACTAATTTTTGACAAGTAAAAATCTAATTTGATTGGACGAATTGTTTCATTTCATGTTTTACACTGAAATTTGAAATGACAACAAACTGACAGAGGGAAAACAGGGATTTGTTAACCTCAAATCTGTCGCCAACTGGTTGGATTTTTCTGCTGTTTTCGTGGTTACAGGTTATGATATTGGGCTGTTTTTAAATGTCAGAGCAAAGGAAAAATAGAATTATTTGAATTTACGATATTACCGGTGTTTTTTTATTTAAGATTGTCCATTTATCTATTTCTAAATACGTGCCCCACACAGAAAAAAACAGGAATAAAACAAAGAGTGGACAGGTCTGGATTGGCTAGAATCTCACCAATCCAGACCTGCCCACTTTTAACTTTCCCACACCTTGTCATGTTCTCAGCTAATTAATTTGATCGATAAATAATCGAAATACCCCGCGCGACGTGCTGTTACGTCAATTATTTGTTTATTTTATAAACGGGATGCAGCGTTGAGCGTTGAACCAGTTCAATAGTCCTCCAAAAACGCACAACGTCACTGTCTACTAGAACTAACCGCACATGTTAGATCTTATCGCCAAAAATCAAAAACATGGTCAAAACGAAATGTTATTGTCAATATTATGGATAGTTTTCTACGCATACGTTCAATTTTGCATATACGTATTACTGATATTGACAATAAATCATTTGGCAGTAAATTTACACGTGTGCGGTTAACTCAATAAAACTGCCCATAAATAACATGTAATTCCTTGGGTAATGCCTGGAAATAGCTACAGTGCAATAGTGCAATGTAATTAATGTAAACGCAGAAAGTCGCCAACCTCCCACGGAACGGTATTTCCTTGCCTATAGGTGTTTCCGCTAGATCAAATTTCAAGGTTGCAACACTCCTTTGTCTTATCCGAAATGTAACGTAGATCTTTCTCTGGTCTTTTTAATGTAAAAAAAGAATTAGAGGTAGTCTTTAAAGAGAAAAACAATGCAGAAATTATACTACACGTGTTTGCTTCTTTATGCGCATTACATTTTTTTTTAAGTACGTAACGGCTATTTTTAATTTATGTTCCTTGGACTCGGGACACAAAACATTCGCACCTTGCGTTGAGAGAGAGAGAGCCCATTTTTCACTCAACACACGGCATTTTTTTAAAATCCAAAATTTTTATAGTTTTGAAATATTTTTAGGTCTAGACTGAAAATCTGTAATCTGACATTGTTTCAGAAAGCAAAACGCATATCCTCAGTGATTTCCTCAAATCCAAAAATATCAGCAATAACGTAAATGGTAAAATAAAAAGTAATAGTGACTTGAGAATTATACCACTCATAAAAATGAAAAAAAAACCTATATACTGCATTATAGTGAAATCTATACATATTTATTACTTCTATTACTGCAAAAAAAATAAATACATATTGGTAAGGAAACATGAGACATATATCATTCTTATTTTCAGGCAAGTAAAATATTTATTATAATAATTATGATTTTTATATCTCAGTTGTCAATTAATTATATTACATTGCAAATAACAAACTGCTATCATGCTGACAATGCTGACAGTATAACAAAACAGCTGTGTGAACTGTGGTGAATTGATAGGATGTTTGCTTAGTGCTTGCCTTAATAATTAAATCCTCTGCAAAATATAATTATTGTTCTATTCAGTTTTTAAATTAATTTAAACATATTTAATTATGAGTTACTATCTAAGTAATGCAGACTAGATTAGATTAGATATGTGTTTAAAAGTTGGAAGTAATGTGCGAATATAATATTTGGCATATTCACTACAAATACCTGTTCTTTTCAAGATATAACACTGTATTAAAAATTAAAAAAAAAGAACATGATTTATTTCATAAGTAGCAAAAAAGTGGAGTCGCGTAAATAATAATATTTTTCATTCATAGATAACTTGATTACTTGAATAATTATTGTCTTTATTTTAAAAATAATGTGACAGGTATTTAAGGAACCTAAGCATCTTCGAACAATATTCTATCATTTATCTCAAAAACTTTGCATTCTAGAAATATGCAGCTGGAATATATTTTTGTAAAACCTTTTGTTTCTGTCACAATTGCGACCATAATAGTCAACAAAGAAAAAAAAAAGAATGGGAGCAAAAATGCCAAATATCTATTATGTTATTATTATGTAATAAACCTGAATTACATAAGTATCTTTGTAAGCAATTGAAATTGTTAATTTTATTGAAAGTGCTTCAAATTATAAAATGCAGCTTGAAAAAAAAGCATAGGGGAATTCTCAAATTGTAACAAAATTTTGGCAAATTCCAATAGCAAATCTCTTATTATAAAAATCAGCCATAACGTATTCGGAGTACAACTGATAAGTCCTTTGTTCAAATATCTCGTAATTTGTTTAATATTACTCTCGATACTGGGACAACTAACATAAGATCTATACAAGATAATTAAGTTATTTTTTCCAAAATGTTGGTTAAACGAAAAATCACCTAAAAGAAACTAGACCAGTGAAAAAAAAATTACATCAGTGGTCCAAGAATTTTTTCAGTTTAACTGCTAAACTAAGTTACAGCTAAATCTTAAAAAATTGCAATATTTACTTTTTTTACTCAATTTTTTTTTTATAAAATTTAAAATAAAGTTCCTACTTAAATTTTTTCAGTCGATTGTAGCTAAGCATTAAATTTTGGACAACTTTGTCCATGTAAATTCGTTATTATTTCTAATGGTTCCTGTACCATTGTAGTGATTATCAAATTTGATTCACCCTATATCAATCTAAATCAATTAAGAAAAATATTGTATTACTTTGGCCAACTAAAATTAAAAACAATTAATTCCTACTTACATTTAAAAATATACCTAAGTACATGAGGATTTTTAGGCCATTTATTTTGACCAAATTCAAAATTTCAATAAAAAAGGCATTATTAAAAAAAATCTGTTTTTGAGCATGTAGCATGCAGGACGAATTTTCCACCCATCACCCATCAATGTCCATGATTTTATCAGAAAATTAGAATATACATTTTGCAGTATTATAGATACTTGTAGTTTTAAAATCCGGCTGAAAAATTAAAATCGAACCACCTCCAACGCATCCAGAATTTTGCAAAATAGTGCACCAAAAAATCGAATTGTAATTAAATTGAGCCAAAACTAATGATCTGACAGAGCCTACTTTGCGCACACTTACAGTACATATAATTCACTACTTTTGTGCACACGGAATTTTTGAAAAAACGCTAAATTTTCAGATTTTTCCGGGTTTTCTTCGTTTCTAATTATCCGATCGCATCGTCGACCTCTCGTTTTATTCGTATTTCGATTATCTACAAATTGGTTTCTTTATAGTATTCAGATTACTTCACCCAACTCAAAAAAATTTTTGAATATTTGAAAATACAGCTTTTTTTTTAAATAACCATAACTTTTTCAAAAATTGAGTTATCGGGACGTTTTTTTTTCAAAATTCTTGTTTTTAAATGTACTTTTTGCAAAAAAAATAGATCAAAATTATCTGGACCTATCTTCACTGTTTTTTTAAAAAAACGAAAATTTCTCGATGATTACCATTTTTGATTTTTTTTTTTTAAACTAAAATCTCAAATTTTTTCAGTGGTGTTTTTTCGTTTTATATTTTTCTTTATTGGTTGAAAAAATAATTTTTTTTTTTCAATAATTTAGCCTATTCACATTCCATTTTGAAAATTTTTGAAAATTTATATAGAATCCGAAAATTGAAAAAAAATATTCTATGCAGCGATTGATGACAATTTCAGTCAAAAGAGGATGGTTTCAAAATGATTTATTTGAGTTTAAATAAGTTGCACGTTTTTTTTTAAAGCCCACTGTTCGTCCAAATATGGACCAAATAACAACTTTTTTTCATTTTCTCTGTTTTTGGATGTAGGCAATTTTCAAGAAAATATACAAAAAAATTATTCAAAACGATCTATTTTTTAAAAAAAAAATTGAATTTTTTTCATGCTTACCACTTTCAATTATTTCTTTCATATATTTTTTTTCAATTTTGGGATTCTATATACATTTTCAAAAATTTTCAAAATAGTCACATGAAATAAGTTAAATTTGAAAAAAAAAATTAAGGATTTATAAAAAATGTCAGTTTTTTATAAGAAAAAAAAAATTCAAAAATAGTACCTAATCATCGAGAAATTTTCAATTTTTTTTCAAAAATTAAAAAAAAAACAAGATGGGTCCAAATAATTTTGATATATTTTTTTTCAAAAAGTACATTTAAAAACAAAAGTAGAAAACAAAAACGTACCGATAACTCAATTTTCGAAAAAGTTATGGTAATTTAAAAAAACTATTTTTTTTTAAATTCATAACCGAGTTGGGTGAAAAAATTTGAAAAAATTCTCAGTGAGGTTTTCAATGGGGTAGAAAACAATAAAAAAGTTTCAGCCAAATCGAAAGGGGTCAGGGTTAAAAGTGGTCGATTTGGCGTGGAATGCCCCACATTTACAAAATACAAACATACATTATGCAAAATTTATAGACAAATTTAGTAAATGATGAGGATTGAAAAATGGAAATGAATGGAAACTGGTATGTAGATCCTAAAACTTAAAACGTTTTTAATTCCACCTAAAAAACCACCGAAAATTTCACAAAATTTTTTTTGAGTAGCAGGAGTAATTTAATGTACAAGTTTGAGAAATAATTTAGTAATCCCCACCCCCCTGGTCTCTTTCTATTATTCCTAGTAGTAGTAATTAAATATGAAAGTATTTTAGTGTTTCCCACTTGGGCAAAATTTACTATACCTACACCTCTGTTTATATGAACCTTTCTGTTTATTTGCGATGTAAAACTGCTATTAAATCTTAGCCAAGCGTTTTAATTACGCCCTGTATAAAAAAAATTGAAAAGTACGAAGTTTTTATATAAATACACAAAATGCAAACCCTACCTTCAACAGTCTCAGCTGATTCAAAGTAAGCTCCTTCACGGGAATCTCCAACATGTCGCTGTCCAGCAGGTCCTTCTTCTTCTTCATGGCGATACACACGTGGAAATCATGGTAAATGATCGGCACCATGTCCTTGCTGAGCTGCACGTCAAACTCTACGAAATCCGCACCGTGCTCTATAGCGTTCTTCAAGCTAGCGATAGTGTTCTCCCTGACTTCCGCGCAATTCTGAACTTTATTTTTAAAACTGGAACCCGAGCCCCTGTGGCCAACGTCCAGACCGGAACGGGTCTTCTTCCAATGCCTCGCGTAAGAAATACTCATGTCACACTTGAAGTTGGGCATCGGCCCTATCTGGAGGTATTCTATGTAGATCTGCCCCAGAGGCCGGTGCTTTGTACTGGTAACGGGCAGCACTAGGCTGCCCTCCGAAGACTGCAAAGCAGTCGGTAACAAATAACTGAACCCCGCATGATAAGGTGGTTCGCCCTCGGCACAGCGAGAACTATATATGTAAAGGTCGATAAGGAACGCGATGTTCGCAGGGAAAAGGACCGTAGAATGGAAAATCAACACATCATCCTTTTGAAGTTCATGACCAAACTGCCCCTGCATTTGGAAACTCGGGTCTTCGGCTAGCAAGCTGGCCACTTCCGTGAAGGCATGCCTGGGATTTTCCACGGAATCCTGAGTGTCACTCAGAGACTCCTCCAGAGCCTCGGACATAGTCTTAGGAAAGCCAGGGTTGTGGCGGGTTAAGGTCACGGGTGTTAATTTAATGTTAACCACGCGGTTTTGGTATTTCGGTCTGAAAATCGTCAAAGGATTCTTGCACAGCTTCAACTGGATAATCGTTTCCTTATTTAACCAGCCACTGTCCACTCTGTACGAATTATCGTAATTGCCATACTCGTGGGGCTCATCATGCATCGTGGGGGACTTGGAGTTGGGATCGATTACCCTAGGCATCAAATTAGTCTCCCAACTTCGTACTATCACTTGGATACCAACTTCGATGATCATACAGACACAGTACCTGAAAAACACCCTTTTCTTATCCGGTAACTCTATCTCGCCTGACCATATGTCTGAATCATCTTCTCTCTGCAAAGGGATACATTTTTCAGGATGCCAACCACCCAACTCGACTAAATCCCCTATAACACAAACGACTTCTTCCTTTCTGAGATTAGGAGGGGTCCTAGTGCGAAACAGCCATTTCCTGGGAGGGAACTGAATGGATTGGACAGATTCACAGGAAAAAATCGTTTCTGCCTTGCCAGCCCTTATGGCAGCGTTGCCGGGGTCCTCTAAGAAAAACCACCGCTGCATATTCGCGTCTCCTATCTATAAAATAACACAATAACACAGTACAGTATCACGGGGCAATTTTATATCGACGTGGGCAAGACGTACATTACAATCCCGTCACTTTTCTGAATTAAAGTGTTAAAAATTTACCTTCCGAATGACACAAGAAGACATGACTAGATAGTGTACAATGTCACCTTAACAAAATAAACCTGTACAGGTATATCATTTTTGAGGAAAACTCAGCTCAGCACATTTTCAAACGCGCTTTTACGTTCCACACAACCATCCACTACACACTGCACGTCACTGAAACGATGAAACGAAGCGTTACGAATGCGGCAAACAGCAAACGAATCGCGATTCCACTACCACGGCACAAAATAACGTTGACGCTGCAAAAGAAACAGCTGATTTTCCCTATCCGTGGTGGTAGAAGGTAGAAGATCCCCCTCCATGAAATATCCGCATCATACGATCGTTTTTCCGCGTGATCCGCAAGTCTGCTGTTGCGCATTGCGATTGGCGAAGGCCAGGGTCGGGTCTAAACGATTTTGTGCCCATTTTGTAATAGCTGTTTTACATTGATAATTTATTGATCAATTAATTCATGAAGTCGCTTCATCAAGAAATTGGACAAGTGTAATGCACCAAATCTGCTATCAAATAACTTCATGAATTTATTCATCAAGTTCTTCACAAATTAGAACATGTTCTAATTTTCGTTAATTTCTTCGTGAAGGTCAGAATTACCAACCCAATAGATTTCCAGCCTCAGATCAGTAATGAGGTTATGTTATTGAAATATGTAAATAAATGTGTGGGGTCGTACTAGTTTTGCATTGTTTCTACTGATTTGTTACTTACAAAAACTAATATTTATATAATATGTGTCAGAACGGTAGCGCTGCATGTTGTATCACTACAATTATGAGTGGAAATATGACATTTTTGAAATTTATTTGCTTCTTTGATTCATTGGTAGAACTGATTCATACGTCAAAAAACGTGACAAAATCTGTAGCAGTGTAAAACCACACTGTTTACCAATAAATTCGTGAATTAATTCATGAAGAACTTCGTCAATTTCATGAATAAATTTCAATGTAAAACAGCTATAAGTTACAAGAATACTCACTAACATCAATTTTATTTCTTAAAAGAAAATGACTGAATCCTCAATTTTTTGTTAATTTGAATAGGCTCTTCGAAGTAACTATCTTTAGCGCAATCGCCTGAAGGTCTGATGAAATTTTTTCTCTTTAACATTTGCAAATACGCATTTACGAATACAGGAAGAGGGTTCATTTTTATTTTATATACCTGTATACATAGTATTAAAAACTAAATAATGTTTGTTGTTTTCTGCAACAGCCATTATATATTTCATAAATGTCAATTGTATTCTTTTATTGTGTATGTTTTATTAATTTGTGCCTGGATGAAGGTTATTGTTCGTTATGTTTTTTTTTGTATAGTTGCGTGTGTGATATTTTTTTGCTTAGATTAGGTTTTTGTTAGGTGGAATTAGCTTAATTTAGGTCGGGTTAAGTTAGATTAGATTAGATTAAATTATGTAAGTACCTATACGTATTTTTAACGAAAATTTTGCATTACAATTTTGTATTTATACCTCTACTTATATCTTTATTTTTCTTCAACCATCCTCACTTTTTTGTCTTTATATTACTTCTTTAATAAAAAAAACTTATTTTTTATTTGGAAAAATTTGTTATTTTTAATTGCCCTAAAGTGTTACAACTCTAGAATATTTAATAACCTTATAAAAAGTCATAACGCCATTTTTTGATACATTCGTAAAATGTTATGCCCCGGACCTGAATTTGTACTCAATTTAAAGCTACGACACAATCACGCCACTTTTTAGTAGTGCTTAAAATTTATTTAAAATCATTTCAAGAGGTTTAAATTTTGTCCTAATTTAAGAGCGCAAATTTTTAAATATAACTAGGTTGGCTAGATACATCTATTACAAGTTATTTGTAAAGAAAAGCATTATAAACAGAATCGTGTGAATATAAATAAAACAGAACATTAAATATTAGTTATTTATTAAACCATTCAAATATTGAACCAAAGATTAAAACTTATCTATGTATTTAACTATAAAATCTTTTAGAAACATGAGAAGAATATACAATAATTAGGTTTTTACTATACAGGGTGTCCCAGAATATGTGGGCAATCTCTCGAATCTATACAGGGGGCGTTAAAATAACAAGCTCTCTACAAAAATTTTCCCTAGAGGGGCCCCCTACAAAGATACAGGCCCCTAAAGGACAATCCTGAAATTCAATTTTTTTTAATAACTTTTAAAATACTTCTCAAAATGAACCTTTTCAGGTAAAATTATAAAATATCTACGTAATTATTATAATTATTATTATAAAGTATAAAAAGTAAGTTATTTTTGTAATAATAAAGCAAGTAATCACCTTACCTATTACTAAAGTATTACATGTCTCGACCGTCCTTTTTTTGTGAACTTGAAATTATCACATATACAGGGTGTTTCAGGGGGTGATAGTACGACAAAACATAAGAATTTTTTGTCTTATGAACTATATGTATATCTCCTCTTGTTTTCGAGATTCAGAGCGACAAAATAAAATATTTTAAATAGAATTTTTACGAAAATTTCCAAACGGTGCGAAATATTTTTATGAAATTTAGTATTCCGAGGTTTTTAAGGACGCCAAATACGCTGGTCTAATTATTTTTTGGATATTTTATGGAGGTCGCTAGTTCTACTACATTCGTATTACATTTTAAGTTCCAATTTTTTTGAGGTTAGGTTTTTTAGCATTAGGGCTCCAATTTCTAATGTAGGTACAATTTTATTTTCTAAAAATAATGTACTCTTGTTAGAACTTCCTAATAAAGGCGGTTTTCGAGATACAAGGCTTTTAATTGAACTCTTACAATATTACGGTGTAGAAAATAAGTGACTTTTCTCAAAGTAGGCTTACGTCAAAACTTATTGATGGATGTCTCATAAACAACGCAGACGTTCTTAGTAATATTTTAAACTCTAATTAACTTTATATCAAAATTTTAGTGACTGTAATTAATCATTACTAACTACTTACAGTCACTAACAATCAGTAAAATTTTGATGTAGTTAATTAGAGTTTAAAATATTACTGAGAATGTATGCGTTGTTTATGAGACATGCATCAATAAGTTTTGACATAAAGCCTACTTTGAGAAAAGTAATATTGTACGAGTTCAATTAAAAGCCATTTTTTCTCGAAAATCGTCCACATTAGGAAGTTCTAACAAGAGTACATTATTTTTAGAAAATAAAATTGTACATTAGAAATTCCAGCCCGAATGCTGTATTAATTTTAAACATCCTCTATCTCGAACGCATGTTTAGACGATCTCGTTATAATTTGCCATTAAAAATTCGACAAGCATACAGGGTGTTTATTAAGTACTTGTATAAACTTCAAGGGGTGATTCTTTGTGATTCTAAACGCAAAATTTATAAAAAAAAACATAGGTCCGGTAATTCTTCGTTTTTAAGGTACGGGGTGTCAATTTTTTTTAAGAAATGGTTTTTCGCAAAAATCTTAATAATCCTTTAGCCGATTTTGTTGAAATTTGGCAGTTATTTATGGTAGAAAGGGGCTAATTTAGCCCTATCTAGAATAAAATTGTTAAGACCAGTGGCGTCCCGGGAGGCACCTTAACCTATATTTTTGAAAAAACTGACTTTTTTAAAACATTTATAAATTTTTCGCTACATACATATAACTTTTTTGTCACTTGAATTTTTTTCGTACCTTGCTTCTTTTTTTGGGGAAAAAATTCACTTTATTGTATGTGCATAGACAACAAAAAAAAATTTTTTAATTGTTAATAAATCACAGAAATTTTTTTTAGCTACTACTAATTTTTATTACTTCTAAGACTATGATATGGAAAAAAATAACAGATACACCCCAGTTTTTGAAAGTCTGGTAGTTTAATTGTTCATTGTTGTCCTAGTGTCAAGCAATAAAGTGATTTTTATTTTTTTCTCCAAAAAGGAAGCAAGATACGAAAAAAATTCAAAAAGTTGTATTTTTAGTTGTTTAATCCGAAAATAATTATAAAAGTTTTAGTCAGTGGCGCACTTTTTTTGTCTAAAATGTTGGTTAAGGTGACCCCGGGACGCCACTGGATTTAATAATTTTAATCTAGGAAGGGCTAAATTGCCCCTTTTCTACCATAAATAACACTGCCAAATTTCAACAAAATCGGCTAAAGGATCGATTATGAAGACTTTTACGAAAAAACGATTTTTTTTTAAAGTTTGACACCCTGTAACTTGAAAACGAAGCATTACCCGGCATATATTTATATAAACTTTTCGTTTTAGAATCACCCGTTGAAGTTTGTACCAGTACTTAATAAACATCCTGTATATTTACATTTTTTTATAATAGTACTCCATTTTGAAGACATTTCATTCATTTCCGTATTTTTTTTATTGATACAGCTGATCACTCGGTGAAATCGTGGTACACTGTACTCGCAATACCCTGTATGGCAAAATGAAAACTTGTCTTCTGGGTTACTAGGTCAAAGACAAGCCAATTATAGACGCTGAAAGTGAAATGTACAGAATCCAGTTTGTATAAAGAGGTGTCTTGGTGTAATACTTACCCAGTGTCGGGCACTACTGAGAATTTTAAAAATAAAAATCCCACTGATTTTTTAAATAATTATATTGAAAATGATAAAGTAATTCTTTAAAAAAAAACATCGTAAAAAAGTAAATGCTAACATTATATACAATTTACATATAAACACGCTTGATGGTTACGGAAACAAACTTTAGATTATAGTGAGTCACAACCACTAAATATATTATTTGAACGACTTAACAATCCGATAATAAAAAAAGCCTATGTCTGTACACGCCGCCCCATTATCCAATCGAGGTCCTGCCACCCAACGTATCGCAACAATAAATTAAATGGCAGACGACTACATCCTTTTAGACTAACTGCCTAATTCGAGTTTGTACTTCATCGATATCCGAGTGTTCCACACTCGAATAATCCTTAACAACGAATATCACAAATTTCCCGCACAATTCTAAAACAAATTGTCGCGATTGTCGTACGAATAAAAGTCCAACGGACGACCTACGGATGTACGAACGGGCAGTTGTCCCTGTTCCTGCAATACCCGTGATTCTGAACGTTCTTGCACAGTCGCCCGCCCCTGTGGCCGCCGCCGCCCCTCTTCCAATTCCCGGGACCGCTCATGCGCACCCAGTTGCCGCTGTTACCCCCTCCACGCCGGAACCCGCCCCTGTTGTTCGGCCGGTGGTTGTTGAAGTTGTTGGGCGGGAACATGTTCATGTTGTTGTTGGGCATGTTGTTCTGGTTGAACATGGGGAAGTCGGGTCCTGGACCAAACCCGTCGTGCACGGGGCCCGGAGGGAACATGTTTTGGTTCATAGGTCCCTGATTCATCATCTCGTTGGGCGGAACCAGGTTGGGAGGCCCCAGAATGTTTCCGTTGGGCATCATCGGAGGCATGAAGCTCCCGGGTCCCATCGGACCTGGATTTCCGGGTCCGGCTTGAGGAGGAAACCGTGGCGGCATCCCTTGGAATTGAGGAGGTGGCATGTTGTTGAATGGGTGGTTGAAGGGGCCTGGTACGTTGGGGAAGATATGTGGCGGTATTTGGGGTTCAACGTGGGGAGGAGATCCTTTTGGTTCCGGCCAAGGTGTGTTCCTCAGATCGATCTCCTGTGTCTCGGGATCCTCCAGAGGAATAACGATGGGGTCGCTCATTTGGTGGTTCTCCGGAATGGGTTCCTCGGGGGAATCAGGGACTCGCCTTTTATCGAAATACAACGCCTGCAACACACTTTTTTCACGCGCGAATTGAATGTCTTTTTCCAAGCTCTTGTGACCGGGCACCGCGAGAGGATCCGCTTGGTCTATCAGGAAGGGAAGCCTCCAAGGTATCTGAGCTTCCATTGTGTCCTCCCCAACGACTTTCCTAGACATCTGCAACGCCTCTCTTTCGCTGGTCATCTCCATCTTCGCCATATCGCCAAAGGTTTTAGTGACGTTCACCCTTTCCGTTTCGTCCAATTCAAAGAACCGAATCTCCACAAGATCGGATTCGTTTTTCCAAGAAATTGACCTTTTCGGGCCTTTCTTCTTCGAATACAACAAGACGCCCCTCAAACCACCTTCTAGCTTTGGTCTTTTGGGCTCGACGAGTTCTTCACCGTTCGTATCATCTGTGGGAGTCATAGGACTCGCTGGCGTTTCTTTATCTTCTTCTCCGGCTTTCTCTTTAACTTCCACGTTGTTCTCCACTGCGTTCTCCTTGTTCTCATTCTCTGGGTTTTCGGCATTTTCAGCGTTCTCTTCAGTTTTCAACGTGTCCTGGTAGAAATTGATGGGTGCAATGCTCTTCAGGCCCAAGGACGGACTGTTGGGGGTGGTCTGAGAAGGTGATGTCGGAGTTTGGGGTTGCTCCCTAGCTGGAGAAGATGATGGGGATGGCGGGGATTCCTTGGTGACGCTGGCTCTTCGTTTGCGCTTCTTCGGCTCCTTCTTGGTGGTGGCTGAAGCGGTTAGAGCGTCCATGAAGAGGTCGCTTTCTTGCAGCACAGGCGCTGTAACAAAAAGAATAAAATGTAGCTTTCAGTTTTCGATATTAAAAAATAAAATTGAAAAAGTTTTGTAACAGCGGGGCCTTTCCAACAGTTTCAACTCAAAATATAGTTTTCCTAATCTTTTAAAAAATACGCGTAGATATCAGGGTCAAATTTTCTAAAACTGTGATAACAGCAATTTGATAAAACTGTTTTGAATAACACATGATGTATCTTACGTTGGATAATCGGATGCGTGATGCTTTATTATATATTTTTTATGACGCTACATATCTCAATTTTACAAGGGATTATTTTTTCATGCGAGATATTTTTGCGTCGTAGAAAATTAATAACCAAGGATTGAGACAAGACCAACAATTCGAACCCGAAAGAATTGATGCATTCCTCACAGTTTGGCCAAGTGCCATTGTTAATTTGAGTTCGCAAAAAAATGTAGAATAAGCTTGTAAAACGCAGCATTGTTCTGAGGAAAATATCAAAATCTGTTTAATATACGTCTGAGATTTTTTAAGTGATTTTCTAAATAAATATTTCAGATTTTTAGGTTTAGTTAGTTAGATAATTGTATATCAAATTCCAAAAGTTTCCTATTATTAATAAAATATAAATATCTCTAAGTAGGTACCTATTTAAAAATTGACTGCAAATTAATTTACCAATATTTTCGTCCGAAATGCATATATTTTTGTTGTCGGTAACGTTTTTTTCTTTTCTACAGTTTGCGGGAGTCTTTTGGTCTTGTATTTAACAGTAGCACGAAAAGAATAAAAAAATTCTGTATTAATATAATATTTCATCTAATTATATTGCACAACACACTGATAGATAGTGTTATTTCTGTTTTATCAATAAGTTAACATAGAAAAACCTTTTAGTCCACGCGTTTTTTTTTTTTTTCAAAAAGGTCTATTTTTCCTGCTTCGATTTTTTTTTTATTTCCAAATAACAACGAAAAGAAAATAACGCCGAAATGTTAGAAAAAAATAGATAAATACGAAGTGTGCGATGATGAAAGCAAATAGCAAGTCTGGAATTTAAAAAATGGAAGGAGAATCTCGATTCTACAAATTTCAAACAAAATTTTATATTTTTTTATATTTTTGAATACAAAAATACCACATTGCTACTAAACAAATCGGAAACATAATATTTAAGACATTTTCTATATGGTAAAGATAAAATCGCTAGACCAAAAAGCAAAATTAAAGATTGCCGTCAGTAAATCGAAATATGTAATATATTATGAGGGAAAAATTACAATGCATCTACATTTCTTATTCTTTTTCTAATAAAACGCATATTTCACGAGAAAAACGAATTTAAATCCCAATTTTCCCGATATGTGAAGGAAATTAACAAACAGGGTGTATGGTGTATAAATGTTTTGCTTCTAATATGTTACAAGCGAAACATGTTTTCAATAATATTTAAAATGGGCGTCACTGTATTTTTAATTTGCAATTTAAACATAATACTTCAAAATTATATACCGGGTGATCCAAACCAAAAGGTAATCACTATAACTCGTTTCTGATTAGTGCTAGCAACATTATACTGGATATGAGTAAGGTAGCCAATTAAATAGACTAACTTCAGAAGCAAAGGCGTAGTTCTTCAATCAGAAGTGGCCACAGTGAATTTCAACATATTCCAATAACCTATTTTTTTACTTATTTCGACTTCAATCCACAACTTAAATATTTTCATGATATTTAAGTTAAAATTATCTAAGCGAGCCAATTTTTTTATCCACCTAAAGTGCCTAAATCAAGTATCTAACAGACAAATTAAATTTTAAGTGGCAAAAATTTTACAATTTATATAGAGGTGATAAAGGATAAATATATTTACCAAAACTAAAATAACTTTGGTTTTTAATGTAATTTTGAATGAATTCCATTCTATTTTTGAATTCCATTTAAATTTCTAGTTATACTGTTTGGTTCACCCGGTATTTTCAACATTGAATAATTGTCTATATTAAAATTTTTTAACAAGAAATGTCTGTGTAGAGCGAAATAAGATTCTAATAGAAATAATAAGCCATTTTTAAATTCGCTTTTTATACAGGGTGAGGCACAATAACGCGTCCAAAAATGTAGGACCGTTTTTCATACATAATATTTTCTTATTACACAGATGCCTTACCGAGTTCATTTTTGAGATGCAAGGTGGTGAAGTTGAAAAAAGTAAATAATATAGTTATTAAAAAGGCATAAAACGTGAAAAAATTTAATTTTAGCTCAAATCAGTGGCGCAGATATCAAAACACTGGAAAAAATAGACCCTCAAAGGTAAATATTTGTATAAGGAAACATTTTAGGCAAGAAAAACGTTGACATTATTCTCAAACATGCTATATATTTCTAAATTTATATAAAGGTTGCCTTCTTCACAAATTGTTAAAAATTGTATGAAAATAGTAAATGTTATATAAAAAAAAAATCGAGGTCGTGCGGTTTCAATATTCAATTTAAAATGTGCATTTAAAAAATTATATTTTTCGATGCTATAATATTTAATTTGTTCAGCATTCGTGTATTGTGCACACAAAATTATTTTAATGTATCCTTTTCCATTTATTCAGAATATATTTAAAATATATAACTTAAAACACCCTGTATATTAATAACAACTACGTCGAGGACAGATGTGTAGAAATAAAATTTTTAATTTTGGACGGGGATAACGCCCCTTTATTTTTGATATTTAAATATCAATATAGTTTTGATTTTTTTCAATTTGAAAATTTTAAGTTTAAAAATAAATACGACAAAAATGCAATTAAATTTATCATAAACTTATACAACAATCCGAACCGTAGTATTGATTAAATGCTTTCTATTTAAAAATGCCATAAAGATTTAAAAAACAATAAGCATCCTATTAATCCGTAAATAACCGTTAAGGCTAGGCAATTATAATGCTGGGAATTATATGATAAGACGAAAGCGACAATTAAAATAAAAAATTATAACTGAACGTTATAAAATCATGAACGTAAAACAAGAAATGTGACACGAACGAAATATGCTCGAAAAGTGTAAAAAAAATAGTAATATTTTTTGTTATCACCCTGTATACATCAAAACGTTGCGAAAATAATTGCGTAAGAACGATTTGCGGACTTTAAAATGTGTCGTGGAATGACTTTCTAAATTATAATTTAATGTAACACAAAAGGAAGTCTAAAACCGCAATTTAACTATCCCTGTATTTTGTAGTGATTCCTTAGTTGACAAAACATTGTCTCTCTGATAGCTCTTACGTAAAACAAAACGGAAAAAATTTATATTTTTGAAAACTTCGAACATACAGGGTACTTGTAAGACAAAAACTTTAAACCGTGTTTTTTTTGGCTATTTAACAATTATTTTTAAATATCATTTTAAAAAAATTTCAGTGCGTGTAACTTTCTATACTCGTACACATTTCTCAACGATATATTTCAATTTGTTCATAATTAAAGCAAATTATTAAGACAATGTTACAGGGTGCGCTAAATATTCATTTTATGGTTGTTTTCCACAAAAAAATAAATGTGAAATGTGTACGGAGTAATATATATCGCAAATTTTAGTTAGATTGTTTTTATATTAAATTAACAAAATTAGAGAGCGTAATTATCATTTTTTTTTAACCATTTTCATCAGTAAAAAATTTACCATCCTTCTTGAAATAAAACATGAGTTACAACCTCGGGCTTAGGGTCAATAAATTTCATTAGATTCTAATGTTTTAATTTTTGAGCGTCTATTTTGATTGTTTTACGTGATCTCCAAAAAAAAATATGCCTCTTTTATGGCATAATTATCGAAGTTTTATTAATATTTCTTTAAACATAATCATTGACCCAAATTTATTTTATACAGGGCGTGTCGATAGGAACGTCACAAACTCTAGGAGTGAATTTTATGCATAAAAATAATTCTAAAAATCTCAAATTGTTATCCGATTTTTATTTATTTCCAAATTGAACGATATTTGTTATCGTTTTATTAATTTGAGATGCAGTTACTGTAAAACAAACGAGAATAGCATTATTTATAACGTGAAAACTACAATGTGAGGAAATTTGTTGACGTTTACTTGAAAACAAATAAAAGTCGGATAACGTGTGTTTTATTAAATTTATGTGTAGAATACACTAGAATAGTGTGGGACATTCCGCGCAACTCACTGTATATGTCTTTAAATTAGGTGTATTAAAAACAAATTACCAACTTATGGATTATTTGTATTAAATCAGTCTGTATAAATATACAGGGCATCCAAATTATTTCAAAAATGAAAAGCAATATTTTTTTAATTAATTTCTAATTCATCCTGTATTAAAATTAGCAGATTTTTTGTAGCACTTCTAAAACATGCGATGAGATTGTTTAATTTGGTTCATGTTCATCATAATCATATTCAAATCACGTTTACTCAATTATTGATTAATCCTAAATAAAATATCAAGTAGGTGCTGACTTTTTATCTAACAATAACGGACTATTACCTAACTTATCGTTTGCAAAATTTATTCAAAGATTTTCTGCAAATTAAATAAAGAATTTTCAAAAAACTACCATTAATTTATTATCTACATTTCCAATGTTTTTAAATCATCGCGAACATAACGCACATTTCCAATTAATCGATACCCCATTAAAAATACATCTACGAATCGAGTCATACTGGGAATTACACGATGACGCGTCAGTCCCCTATACAAACAACGCAACACATCAATTTAAAAAGAAGAACAGTAGCTCATCGTCACTTTGTCCCACGATTGGTCGAAACGGAAATGACTCGTCCCTATTGGTCCGCCGGATACCGCGCGAAATTTGTATTCGGTCTCCTCGCCTCTAACCCTTACACATACAAATTTTGCAATTACGCAACGTGGTGCAACTTTGAGACACGTGTGTAAACGTAGTTTGTCCCCTGCGGTTGCCCTTCTAAAAAAATTGTACCTAGTACTTATTTTATTTTACATTCTTTTTTTTTTTGAGAAAATGTAATTTTTAAGACGGATTTTCGAAACGTTCTCATTTAAAGACAGGTCTAACATTTCAAACGGCTATACTGAAAATAAGCCAATTTCTTGTATTTTGATGCGTCAAATTAAAAATTGCCCTAACCTAGCATTTTTCTTGTTTGCACAGCCCCCTATAATTTATTCGTTTCCATCTAGTATGTTGTGCTGCACTATCTTTTGATTTCATATCACTTGTATTGTCCACTTATGTTCGATATACGGGGTGTCCCATAAATAAGTACCAAAATTTTAAGTTTTTATTTTTTTGAAAAACGTTTTCTTTAAATTATAAATTTTTGTTACCCAACATTGGATCATAAGTCGAAATTATTGGCAAATTGATAATGATAAAAAAAAATAAAATTTGAATCATTGCATAAAACATTTCTTTAACTCATTTATAGTTCAGCAGCGTCATTTTAGGGAGTATTCAAAAAAATTTATTAGACAAAAGTTGTCGCTTTTAACGAGTTGGGTGGTTAAATTTTTGGTACTTATTTCTGGAAACACCCTGTATCTGTTATTCTGGAGTGCATTTCTGATCCTAACTGGATAAATCCCCATGCCACAAGCCAAAGCGGCAGAACCTTGAAGAGGTATCGGCCTTATCTTCCTTTTAATGTAGAGTAGTTCAAACGACCCACATCCATTTATAGCCATATGGTGCAGTTTCGCCTATTTTTATCTCGTTTTCTTGGCTTTTTCCCTTTTAAATCGTAATTACGGAAGGAGAGGACCTGTCCCATATACCTTGTTGTTATTCAAAACGTTTTTTATTCAACTTTTAATAAGAAAGAGTACAGTCAAAGTTACATGGATAACTTACCATACGGGGACCTATCGCAAACTTACTAAAAGTATTAAAAAAATAAATCTTTACAAACGTAACATAGACACACGGTTGCACTCTCCGGGCGGGGGGGGTGGTGCGGGCCTCTTGAGGGCTCGACCGCGCGTCCTCGATTCACTGTTCACTTGCCTACTGTCTACTATGCCTTTACAATGCACAAGGTACATAAAACTTGGGTGTTTTAAAACTAGACAATGCGGGTATGCTGAAAAATACCCGCCCCGCCGCAACAGTGACTGCCGGGCAACCTCGGCGACAGGCGGGCGCGTATTTTTAAACATGCGCAAAACTGTAATGAGAAAGTAACAAGTTAATTAAAAAAAAAAAAAAAAATTGGTACTAGTACGCAGAAAGAGGTGAAACCGTTGGACCCCGCCATTTACAGACGGGCAGCAAAGAAGAAAAACAGTCCCCTGCCAAGAACGGGTGGCTGATAACTTTCTCCCCGCTTGCCGTCGAACACACCTGAAAAACAAAACAATCATGATTAGTAGATAATCCAACAACTTACGTTTAGGCTTGGGTGGTATCAATTTGATGGCCCCGGGTCGCTCCGGGACGTCCACCTTGTCGATCTTCAGTTTCTTCTCCGGCGGCAAGACCGGGTCACGGTGTTCCCTGGGCGGCGAAGGCCTCTTTGGGGGAATGGTCGGCAGCTGCACCGTAGGGGTAGGCTTCTTCACGGGCCTGGGAGGCGCGGGTTTGATTTCTTCCTCCAGTCCAGTGGAACGCATCTTCGAATTGAACACTTTGACGGTCTTCGGGCGCTCCTCGCTGTCTTTCCTGATGCCGACGCTGAACGATTTCTTCTTTATTTCCTTGCTCTCTTTAATTTCTTTCTCTTCCGGTGTCGGGCCGTTCGGCTTCTTGGGGATCCTGCCCAGTTTTTCTATGGACTGTGGCTTGATCTTGGCCAACGTGTCCTTATCTTTCTCTTCTTGCTTCTCCTTCTCTTTCTCCGGATGTTTCTCTTTATCTTTATCCTTATCCTTCTCTTTCGAGTCCCTCCTTTCTTTGCCACTGCTCTTGCTGGAACTCTTTTCGCTTTTGCTCGACGAACTCCTGCGTCTGTCCTTGTCCTTATCGCGGTCCTTCCTGTCTTTGTCCCTGCTGCTCGAACTACTTTTGCTTTTGCTTGAACTGCCGCTCTTCGATGAACTACTGCTGGACTTCTTCCTGTCTTTCTCTCTATCTCTCTCCTTGCCCGATTTAGAACTGCTCTTCGAGCTTCGCGATTTCACTTCCTTCTCATCCCCTTTCTTCTCTTCCTCTTTAGACTTCTCTCCCTCTTCCACCTTAGCGTCTTCGGTCACTTCTCCGGCAACTCCCTCCTCCGGACCGTCATCGGCTGCTGGCAATTTACGTATAACTAATTTACCATCTCTAACAGAGGGTTTGTAGAAGGTACCTGTGCTAATAGTCTCGGCATTACTGTTTTCGGAAGGCTTTTCCACGACGTTCTCCTTATCTTCCGTAGACTGTTGGTTAACTTCAGCTGGTTCCGGCTCGGAGGTAACCGCCTTCGCTTGAGGCGGTTGGACGGGCTGCGTCTGCTGCTGCTGCATGGCAGCAGAGCTGGACCCCTTCACGATGGCCAGCCACTGTTGCACCAGCTGTGTGGACAACTTGGCGACACCTGCAATGGAGGCGGCAGTTGCAAGTCTCGTACTCCACCAAGGTTTTTTTTTGTTACAAAAAATAAATAAATATACTAGGGAGGAATATTTAAAAAACGTCAAAAACTGGAAATTTCAAATTGCAACTTTTATAAAACGATCATTACCGGGCAAAAATATATATATATTTGTTCATTTAGATTTAAAAAAATAACAAAATTACTTCCTTATTTTCTAAACGTAATCTTAAGCTAGTGAAATATTTAATATCGTCAGTAACACACCTCTACCGTTTTTTACAAAAACAAAATCATTTCTTTTATGTGTTATTTACGAAAATAGATTTGTTTAGTTTTCAAATAAAAAAAAATTAATTTAATAATTTTTCACCAACATACTCTATAAAATTAATGACTATAGATGAACATAACCTCAATAGTTCTAATATAACCTTATTTTACATAACCAATCAAACTTGGGAATAAAAATACCAGATGGCAGCTCTCTTATAAAATCCACTGTCATCAATAAGAGTGACTTGAATTTTATAAAAATGTCACCATTTACTATTTTTCCCCAAGTTTAAACACTAAACAAACTTAATTTACATTAAAACAAATTATTTCCCATTTAAAAAAAAATATATCAATGTTTTTGCAGTTATTTTGCATAGAAACAAAATATGTACATAACCGTGCAGAATGTCTTAACAAAATTTGAAATTAAAACGTGTTCCAGCTTCAAACTCTAGTATATTCATTTATTCAGTATAAACATGCATTAGTTAAAATTTGTGAGCACTTACCTTCGAGTTCCTCCCTCCTCGACAGGCTTTTGATCAGTTTCGGGAGGATGTTCAGCTTCAAACGTTCCACATCTACGGGCGTTATCAAAAGCAGACCCAATATCTCCCTGACGAGGTCCCAGTTGCCTGTCTGTACAGCATCCTGCAGCCAGGTCTGGATCAGGGTCCAGCCCCCCTCACCCATGAACATGTCAACTAATTCAGTGTCGGTACTTTTCAGTATTAACACGTACACGCATTTGCTAACTAATTTCTTAGAAAATTTGGTCATTAAACTGCAATGAAAATAGGAAATGAGGTCACTCAATATAAATCAATGGATGTCAAATTTATTGGAAAATTTAGGAATGGCTTACTTTACGAGGCGTGGCACCTCCTCTCTGGACAATATGCCCCCTTCTGGAGTTAAAAGTACCGAGAGGCACTTTAATAATTGCAAAGGATCTATCCGCGGCTATAAAAGATAAACAGATAAATTAAATCACCCGCTAAAAATAGCTGTGGAATGTGAATGACGTCAGCATAGCCAAAATGGCCGTCAGAAAATTTACATATTAGGAAATGCGTACTTTTCAATTTTTTACAAAGCTATCATATTCGGATTAACTTTAACAATTCCTATGCATTTCAGTACATATTATTAATAAATCTATGAAAACAACATCGTTATAGAAAATGCTTTATTAAATTACAGAATATATCTAAGTGGCACCTTACCATTTCAAAATCCTACTATTTTGTAGCACAGAATATATATTGTCACTATTATTTGATAAAAGTCTTTAAATAGGAATATAACATTCCACAGTCATTGTATTAAAAAGCAACCAATATTATACCATCTGGCGAGACTACGCCTAGACCTCCATTACGTACAGCGGAGCAACAAAAACGTATTTTACATCATTGCTTTAAAATTTAACGTTTTCTTTACTAAATATACAATCTACGCAGAAAATTTGTTGATTTATACAAAATTACGCAAATTTATGAATATATATTTTACTAAATTTAACACGAATACGGAAAACGTCTTTGCTCTATCAATTCAAGACGGAAATGAATCAATAACTTGGCGTCGCGTTGGTAATGACGATGATGGAACAAAACACAAACAGGATATGCGTATTAAACACGTTTCAAAGCATGCGCAACAGCAAATTTTATGCATTTTTATTCATTGATCAAAAGCTTTTTACAAATTTTAATTCACAGAAATTTTAAATATATTTTTTAATACCACAAAATTAATTTTATAAATGTTATAATTTCAAGGTAACGTGTAAATTAGTTAATATAGTTTTTTATATGACTAAATTTGACAACATAAACAAATAAAATTTCCCTAAATTATCACAAGAAAATTAGTAACATTTATTTGCGAAAAGTTTTTGTTGGTATAGCTTTGGCAGAAAATCTTTAATCAGAGGGCCTTTCAATAATTTTAAGCAAAATGTGGTATAGAATGGTTATATTAGCCAATCACGTGCCTGCGCGAGAGAGAACGATTATACCCTAACCCCCCCATCGATACTAGAAGATCGATGCTAACCCCAAACCAATATAAAGGCAGGGACACAATGGAAAATATTAAATATAAGTTATAATATAAGATGTAATATATAACATATTAAATATAAATGTTCGACACAATGATAAAATAATTTGATGATAGATTATAACTATTTGACCAATGAGTAGTATTCTTCGGCACAGCTTTGTCAGACATAATTGAAATAATGTGGAAAGCAAGACATTAATAATTGTTTCTTTCTGATTACCATTTTACAGACATTAAACTCGACAACAAAACAAAAATACTTTATTTATAAGTTAGTTGGAGAGGCGGTATGGAAATAGTACCTTAATTTGATTGGTCAAATATAAGATATAAATATTAAATTCCGACGTGTCCAAAAATATTTCTTATTTGTTATCTTATTTTCCCATTGTGTGTCACTATATGAAAGCAAATTTATCGAATTTTCTATTTTATATTTAATATTTAATATTTTATATTTATATTTTATATTTTTCCATTGTGTCCCGGCCTTAATAAAATAATTCGCGCCATTATTCTATGGCTAGAAATTGGCCTCAATGATTTGGGATCGAGGGGGATTATCCCTCTTTATCCTGCCTCATCTCGTGTAGGCCTGGACAGCCTTCGTAGGTGGGCCCCATCCGTCGTCTACCCCGACCGCAAATGCGGCCGGTGTAGGCGCTTTGTGGGACCTCCTTTTGTCCTGGCTGGGCCCCGCCGGCTAGGGCCCTTTCTTCTGGCGCTCTTCTTGCTTCGCCGGCTCGTCTGTGTAAACCCCGGGGGTAGTGTCATGTTTATGTGTGGTATGGTTGGGTAGGGTAGTGCGGCTATGCAGCCTGGGATGCGCTTTACTAAGGTGGCCCTTAGGCTAGCGCGGGAGGGGAGGGTTAAGGAGGGTATGGGGGGTGTGTATGTGTGTGTGTGTGTCGTTGTCTTCGTTTCTTGATCCTGGCTGTCTCTGAAACAGAAAAGGTTAGCGGGCAGGGGGGGGGGCATTGGGGTGGTCACCCAGGGTCAAAAAGTTGGTGTCTAGGTCTTTTGTGTTTGTCGGTCACGTCGGGTACGTAGTCAACGGCTTGCCTGAGGAGGGGATTGTCATGTCTAGCGGCTACGTCAAATCGTTTCTCCGCGTTTTGTCTTATTGTCTGTGTAGCGTTTGTGTATTGTAAGTCTCGTAATATGTCAGTGTTTCTTACGTACCAGGGCGCGTCGGTGGCCGTGCGGAGGGCTATGTTTTCCACAGCCTGTAATGACTTTAAGTGGCTTTTTGCCGCGTGACCCCACGCCGTGGAGGCGTAGGTTAGCTGCGGTTGAAGTACCACCTTGATAAGCGTTCGCTTATTCCTTAAACTGAGGGTGTTTCCACCTTTGAGTAAGGGATAGAGCCTAGCCCTGGTGGTCTTCGCTCGCGCCACCGTCTCCACGATGTGCGGTTTCCACGTGAGACGCTGGTCCATCGTCACGCCCAGGTATCGTGTTTGTCGATTCCAGGAGATAGGTTCCTGGGATAGTGTCAGTCTGTCGAGGTTTTGTGGGATTTTTCGTTTGGTAAAAAGGTTAGCCGAACTTTTGTTGGGATTAATTTTGACTTTCCACCTGTTGCACCAGGTTTCAAGTTGGTCTAAGGAGTTTTGGAGGAGGGAGACGGAATATCTAGGATCTACGGATTGGGATGTGATTGTCAGGTCGTCGGCGTATAAGTATATGTTGGTGTTGGGGGGATGTGGGATGTCGGAGTTGTAAATGGTGTATAAGTGTGGGGACAGGACGGTGCCCTGGGGGACACCGGCCTCCATGGGACGGGTGGTGGAAAGGGAATCTTGGATTTGGATGCGGAATTTACGGTGGTGTAGGTAGGATTTTATGAGTTTGGTAAAGGATATGGGATATTGGTTGGTGAGCATTTTCATCAGTAGGCCTTCACGCCAAACCGTATCGAAGGCCTTTGCGACGTCCAGGAAGACAGCACCAGTGTACTGTCCCCTGTTGAAGGCCGCCGTAATGGTTGTCAAAAACGGCGGTAATTTTGCCAAGCAAGTGAATATTATGATTCACGTGTGACGTGTGGCAACACTGTCATAATATGTCTTTTTTGAGGTTAATTTGCAAGCAGAACTCAGAACTTCTCTGAGAATGTTTTCAGTGTCGCTAATTAGAAACGTATTGCCAAAAGCACTGTGGGCGAGACAGTTGTCAAGTACAGCTATATTAAAGAGTGAAACTGTTAACGATAAGCCAACATTAGAAATCCGAGGAATAACTAAAGACCGCACCCAGAAAATACCTGTTGAAACCAGCATTAGATATCTGAAGAGCGCCGCTTTCAAACAGACTTACGAGGGTCAACCCGTTTGGGTGGCCTATAGAAGAAACCACAAAGGAGCTTTTGCGCCTAGAAAGACACGGAAAACTTGCATTCGTCAGGGACAAATATCAACTGGTAATCCTTGCCCCATTTGCAGAGACGAATATCTAGTTTTACACGAAGAAAATGTGGACCTGTTGAAGCAGTTCATTTGTCCACACACGGGCAGTATTTTAAGTTATAGTAAAACCGGCATCTGCCAAAGAAAGCATCAAGAATTGATTGTTAGCATCAAACGGGCTTATGATAGAGGTTTGTTAACATTCGACGTCCCATTTAGAGAATACGATTACTCTGATTATTATCGTGAAAATCAGTAAGTTATGGAGGCTGTTTTTGTAATTGTCGGAGGTGGTATAGCTGGAGTTACTTGTGCAGAGACATTAGCATTTTTTGAACCAGAAAAATCCATAATTCTGCTTAGCGAATCATCCCTAATAAAAACCGTTACCAACCTGCATGCTATTACAAAAATTTTAACCAATTTCGATATAAAAGAAATAAGTGCTCAAGAATTCAGCACTAAACATTCAAATATCACCGTTATTCATGATACTCTTATAGAAATTAATGACGAGGAACATTTCATCAAGACGAAAGATAGTAAAACCATAAAATACCAGTATTTGTGTCTTTGCACGGGAGCAGAGCCCAAGTTGATACCACAAGCGAATGAATTTCCTGAAATATTGGGTATTAGGGACACAGATTCTGTAGAAAGTGTCGTGCAAAAAGTGAAGGAGTCTAAAAAGATTATAATTGTTGGCAACGGTGGTATAGCCTCCGAATTGGTGTACAAAATTCAAAATGCTGAGATTCATTGGGTTATTAAAGACCGACATATAGCTGCAACATTTGTAGATCCAGGCGCAGCAGAGTTCTTTCAGCCATCATTAGAAAAGAGAGAAATGTGTGAACCTCCAGTAAGCAAGAGAATGAGGTACAAGGAAGAAGAATTTAAAAAGTCTGGTGCTGCGTTAGGCCCCGATTGGTATAAGAACTTAATAATTAACGGGGCTAATGCAGAAGTACCTTCTTCCGTAACAGTTCACTATCAGTCAGAAGTCAGTTCTGTGAAAAAACCAGCCAGCTCGGTATTCCCTCTAGAAGTGAATTTAACTGACGGAGAAAAAATCGATTGCGATTTAGTGATATCGGCGACCGGAGTCAGTGCAAGAAGAAATTTTACCACAAAGAACAATTTCGAATTATCCGAAGATGGGGGCATACAAGTAAACGAGTATATGCAAACGAACCTGCTCAACATTTATGCTGCCGGTGATATTTGCAGCGCTAACTGGCCTGTGGCGAAACACTGGTTTCAGATGAAACTCTGGACCCAAGCAAGACAAATGGGCTGTTACGCTGCCAAGAGCATGGTCGGTCACTTAAACGGTGAAGAAGTCCTGCAGGATTTCTGTTTTGAAATGTTCGCACACTCAACTCGACTTTTCGGATACAAAGTTATATTGCTGGGTCTCTTTAACGGACAAAAACTAGGCACCAACTATGAAATTTTGCTTA
Organism: Anoplophora glabripennis; assembly: GCF_000390285.2. NCBI lineage: Eukaryota > Metazoa > Arthropoda > Insecta > Coleoptera > Cerambycidae > Anoplophora > Anoplophora glabripennis. Next base: position 25,448 of record NW_019416698.1, on the reverse strand, counting down.
GGATGACTAAAGGGCTGGAATACATCAAATTCGTGTTAGAAAATGATAAGTTGCAGGGTGCAGTTCTTATTGGGGATACAGATTTGGAGGAAATGGCAGAAAACTTAATATTAAATCAGATTGATTTGTCGCCTTATGGCGATGATATTCTTAACCCCGACATCGATATTGAGGATTACTTTGATTAATGTTTTAATAATTATTTGTATTTAATTGCAGAAACTGTTTAGAACTGATTAAATTTTTATCAAAATTAACTGTGTTTATATTTCAGACCTTTTTTTGCAACCGTTGTATATTGATTACATAAATCATTAAATCATGGCGATATTAGGTGATATAAATATAAATTTGTGTTGAAGCTGATTTGATGCATTGAATTTTATAATTCATTTTCTAATTTCTATTTCGTATTCCGTAGTTTCTTTTAATCGTTCATTTTTTGCAACTTTACCAAATTTTAAATTTTACTAATTAAATCGATTTGTAATGTTCGTATCACTGCAACACAGTGATACCAACCTGATCACAGATTATTATTTTTTTTTTTTATTAATAATAAGGTTGTAGAGCGCGCGCCATTATTCTATGGCTAGAAATTGGCCTCAATGATTTGGGATCGAGGGGGATTATCCCTCTTTATCCTGCCTCATCTCGTGTAGGCCTGGACAGCCTTCGTAGGTGGGCCCCATCCGTCGTCTACCCCGACCGCAAATGCGGCCGGTGTAGGCGCTTTGTGGGACCTCCTTTTGTCCTGGCTGGGCCCCGCCGGCTAGGGCCCTTTCTTCTGGCGCTCTTCTTGCTTCGCCGGCTCGTCTGTGTAAACCCCGGGGGTAGTGTCATGTTTATG